>NC_021160.2:24234370-24244914 GCF_000331145.2 Cicer arietinum | reverse complement strand
TTCCCTACATTTATTGACATAAGACACTTAACCTCTTGTTTCTCTAGACTAAATAGATTTATCTTATAAATGTTGTTTTCCCATTACATGTAAAGAGTACAGATACATCGTTCTGACTAATTGCTTTGCATGTGTTTTGGTTGAATATAATATCATAATTATTATCACTTAACTGACAAATACTTAAAAAAACTATGTCTAAGACCTTTTACAAACAAGACATCTTTAATGGTGGGAAGTACCATTACCAATTGTACCTTGACCAATCATCTATCCTTTTTGCTTTCCTCTAAAAATCACTATGCTTCATTTGCTTAAAGTTAGTTCTTGGAACATAGACTTTTCTCCCATCATATGTCATGAGCATCCACTGTCTAGGTACCATGACTGGTGTTTTATATTGATTTCTGAGGACATCTGCAACAAAATTTTTTTGTTCTTATGTATTGGAACCAAGTTGATTTCACATTTAGAGTTTTGATGTTAACAAAAGTATTTTATGAGAACAATATATTTGACTTCAAATAGTATGAAAGAAGATTCGTGTTTTTAAGAAAATCTAAAATAAGATTTGATTCAAAATTATAATTGATGAAAATCTAAAATAAAAATTGATTCAAATTTATAATTGAAGAAATTTTTTGACCAAGTTGAAAAGAAAATATGGTCAAGATTTGAAGATTTGATCAAGATTTATCCATAACAAAATATGTACGGAATTAATTTGAAGAATTTACAAACGCAATCTGAACAAAAACAAAACAGAATCAGTCTAAAGAATTTACAAACTCAATCTGAACAAGATACAATTCAAAATTAAACAAGGACTAAATTAAAATCCAAATTTTTACTATAAATAAACACTTAAGGTTGAAGGAGAAAAGCATAAAAGAGTAACATAACTCACAAGCTCAAAATTACCAATTCATCTTGGAATTCAAAGAGAGAAATAATTGTTCAAGTTAGAAATATTTTATGAGTGTTCTATTCATAGAGTGTAGAATTATTATTATTATCAGCTTTGTTAGATGCAACTACTAAAGTTCCAATCCTTTATATCCAACCCGATAGTGGTTTAGTTCCTTCTTCAAATTGGAGCTGTCAGGTTGTTAGGAGAAGACTTGACTTGTAGGGTCAAGGTGGTTAGTTCCTCAAGAGTCTGGAGTTTCTAGGATGTTTGGGAAGACTTACTTGGAGTGTTAGGTGCATTGTAATTCAAGGTATTTGAATTAGTGGATTAAAGCTTTCTGAATGAAGGGACTGGATGTAGCCAAGTTAATTGTGAACTAGGATAAATCTATGCATCTTGTACATCTTCTTCTTATCATCATTCATCTCTTTTCTTGAAATTTTAATATCATCAGTATTCTTCGGAGCAATATAACCATCTTACACCAAGTCCCAAAGTTCAGGATCTTGTGAAATATAAAAACTTGTCAACCTGTATTTCCAATACTCAAAACGTTCTCCATCAAACAAAGGTGGTATGTTGATGTTTCTTCCAGCAGCTTCTTCACTAAATCTAGACATATTGAACCCTTGGATATTTTTTCAAATAATGTAAAGTGCTCAGTCTTGATACCGAGCTTTGATTCCAATTGAAGGGGAAAACACGAGAAGGAGGGTTTAATTTTGTTTTCTAAGGTTAACAACTTTTTGATAATTTATAAATTAATAAAAAACTAGTTTGCTTTTGGTGACTTACTTATATTAGAAGCAATTGGATTTAGAGGCAGCAAACAATGAAAGCAAAAAGAAATTGACACATAGATTTATCTTGGTTCACCACTAAGTTGCCTACATCCAGTCCCTTCATTAAAAAGGTTTTAATTCACTAATTCAAATAACTTGAATTACAAAGCACCCAACCCTCCAAATTAGTGTTCCCAAATAGTCTCACAACCCCAAACGTTCGAGGAACTAACCACCTTGACCTTACAAGTCAAGTCTTCTCCCAATAACCTGACAAGCCCATATTGAAGATAGAACTAAACAACTATCGAGTTGGATACAAAAGATTGGAACTTGAGTATTTGCTTCTAAAACAGTAATGATAATAATAACTCTCAAACTCTAAGAAAAGAACACTCATAAAATATTTCTAACTTGAACAAGTATTTCTCTCTTTGAACTCTCAGACTACTCTTGTTTTCTTTTCGATGATTTTCTTCTCCATCCTTGAGTATCAATTTATAGTTAAAATTTGAGCTTCAATTTAGTACTTGTTTAATTATGAATTGTATTTTGTTCAGATTGCGTTGGTAAATTCGTCAAATTGATTATGTTCCTTTTCTTTGTTTAGATTAAGATTGTAAATTCATCAGATTGATTATATTCGTAATTTGTTCATATTGCGTATGCAATTTCTTTAGATTCATCCTATTCATATTTTGTTGTACGTAAATCATGACCAAATCTTCTACAAATCTGGACCTTATATTCTTTCATACTCTTTGAAGTCAAATATATTGTTTTCATAAAATATTTTGGTTATCATAAAAACTCTAAGTATAAAATGAATTTGGTTCCAACAAGATCCTTCAACCCTTTGTTTCTTCAATGAATCTTGTCCACTACCTCTTTTTTTCCTTCTGTCGTTGCTAAATCTCAAGTGCCAAACTTAAAATCTTAGCCAAAGTCGAACAATTTGACCTAACCACATATCTAAATAAGTAATCCCTCAATCCTCTAATGAACCTCTTGACATGCATTTCCTCAATGATAAGGTAAGAAGCGTGTCTAGAGAACTATGTAAAACAAGCACTATACCTTGAAACTATCATACCCTCAATTTTCTCTAATTGCTCAAACAAATGAGCTAATCCATCTCTAACACTCTCTTGAAGAAAACGAGCCATGAACAAGTACGAGAACTCTATCCATGCTAACAGATGTGGTCCTATTTAACACCACGTGACATTATATCAAACCAATCATGTGCCACATTGATAGCGTTTCAGCAAGTGTACTGAATCGTTGCAAGTAATGATTAAAACGGTAGTACTGAGTGTCGAACTCAAGGATTGCGTTTTGCTATCGAATTATATTTAATTACTAAAATTGAACAAAAATTTCCAAAATTGATTGAAATAATATTTAAAATTAACAACAATAATAAAATTGATCCTTTATAATAAGAAAAATATCATGGATGAGTTTCACTTCGAACCGAACCTTGATGTCTAATTTAATCCTAGTTACTGAATTCCTTTATTGAATTATTCCCAAATTCTCATTTTTATTCTTGCCCTAATGTCTTAGTGATAGAACCTTTAATTCCAAAGTAACCCTTAATTCCTTAGTGGATTTAAGATTATAATTAAGTCTTACCGTACTAGAACTCCCTTGTTAAATTATTGCCTTGCAACTAATTTAATTGGTTTCATGACCTCCATCTATCCCTAGACTACAAATTCATCAATTTCTCATCTCAAGTATTCGTAAAGTCCATTTCCATTTCAAAATAAGAATCGTAGAACATTTTAATGTTGATCAAGCAATAAAAAGCATTAAGCACAGAGATGAGAAAAATAATTCAATAAACTCATTCATATAACTAGAAATCAAATCAGAAAAATAAGGATTTCATCTTGTTACACTCATCCCTAACAGATAGGGTTAGTTACTCATGACAGAGATAGAAAAGATAGAGATTAGAGAAGAATTACAAGAAAGATTCATTTATGAGTCTTGATAAAACTGCTCCAATGGTGTTAGAAACGACCGTCTTTGAGTTTATCTGATAGGGCACAAGTCTCCAAACTTCCCAATAGTCAAAAATATGTCTAAAAAGTGATAAAAACGTGTTTAATGAGCATTGATACACGCCACACTTCTCAAGAGCAGGATTTGCGCTCCAGACGCGTCTAGACAGTGTCATTAGTGCGGAAATACGCCCCAGGCGCAGCTTTTGCGCTTCACGCGCACAACTTCTTCTGTTTGATGTTATATGTAGTGTTTTCCTCTTTTGACTCTGAATTTGGCTCATGTGTCTTCCTGAAAGTTGTAGCTATGAATCGTAGCTTTCATTTGCACTTGATTTGACTCGAATGAGACATCTACAACTCCAGATATCGCTAAAATACTCCACAAATGTCATGTTGATTGATCATAGCATTTGGGAACATGTTTCTAGCTTTTTAGTTTCGTATTTTAAAAGATATTTATAGCTTAGATTAATATTTTTAGCTTGTTTCTAAACTTTGGGTCGAATTTGAATTATAATTTTATTATTTGCAGTTTAATTTTATTATTTATATTGACTATTTCTCGCTCTGTAGGTCATAACCTGAGCTCTGGATAACGGATTGGCGCATATGAGTAGGCGTTGGAAAGCTACAAATCCGAGCCACAACTTTTATGTTGGAATAAAAGATCAATTTCGAACTTTACTGGGCCTAAATTGCAGATTTCGTAATCTGGACTTTATGTAATAATTTTAATTAGCGGGTCACTTGTTTTTAAACCCTAAATCCTAAAGCCCATATCAAGTACTATATATTGACAGTTTTGTTTCTTTTTTAGAACAGAAAAGTTAAGATTCAAATTGCTATAAGAAATAACCAGTTTTTATTTTAATTTCATGGAAGGCTAATTTTATAAGATTAATCCTCGAGTTCAGAGTTTCATCAACACCTTGAGATTCAGGTTACATTGTCAATTTCGATTCATGATTATATTCTTGTTTATTTGATTATATTAATATTTTGATTGCTTAAATTGAATTTCAATAGGATTGATTAAATTTATTTGACAGAATTTGGTTTTGGTTTATAATATAATTGAATTATAATTTTGCGACGCTTGATCGTTAATTGTAATATTTTGATGATTGTGATGCTTAATCCAATCAAAGAAACCAAATTCACATAGGATTGATTACGCTTGTTTGATCAATTCTATAGTCAAATAAGAATAGAATCACAAATTAGAAATTAAACTCATTGATAGAATCTGTGATAGGTCTGAAACTCGAATAAGTGGATTAATCTTTTTTCTCATTTGTTAAATCAAAAATCGAAAAAAAACCTTTTTAATTTCAATTTTCAATTCGGTTATTATTATATCAGAAGTCCTTGTGAAACGATTCGAGTTATTACCTCTATTTACATTTTATAATTGTATTTGACCCGTGTGCGACAACGAAGCCGCTGTCGGGGACTCTCTGATAACAATATTAACCGATATTAACCCTGTTTTCAGACTACTGTCTCGGATTGCTCTGAAATTTCGCCAGAAAATCAGAAGAAAAAAAATCAAGGAAACGACGGTCAAAATCCCAAATTCCTTCGTTTAGATCATTTTTTTCAATTTTTTGAATTTTTGCATATTCTCCAAAAATTCCAAAACAAATTTGCGTCGCCTTTATTTGATTTTTAGAAATTTTTTGTGGTAATATTATATTTTTTGGATTTTATTTGATAGGGTTTTCGATTTTTCACATCAATTTTAGCAATAGGGACATTGTTGGAATTTTCAGAATTGTGATTTTGCATTGCATTGTTATAATGATGCATGACTAAGGCTAGTTCTGTAAATGTGCATTCTCTTGAACCTGAAATAAATAGGACATTTAATCTACGACGTAAACTTAATAGAGCTGCTAGTGTTAACGAGTCGGAGTTAGATACTGAAATTGACAACTTGTTGCAAAATATGGTTGATGTGAATAATAGAAACTTAAGACAACTTGTTGCACCTAATGTCAATTATAATGCATTATGTATCACATATCGTGATGTTATTGTACCATTTAAACTTAAATCTGGTTTAATACACTTGCTTCCAAAGTTTAATGGTCTAGCAGGTGAGGATCCCCACAAAAACTTGAAGGAATTCCATGTTGTGTGTTCTACCATGAAGCCTCAAGGAGTCGTCACAAAAGACCACATTAAGCTGAAAGCCTTCTCATTTTCACTCCAAGATGTTGCCAAGGAATGGTTATACTACCTGCAACCAGGTTCTGTTACAAGTTGGAATGATCTCAAGATATTGTTTCTAGAAAAATTATTCCCCGCCTCAAGAGCTGCTTCCATCAGAAAAGAAATATATGGCATAAGGCATATTGACAAGGAATCATTACATGAGTATTGAGAGAGATTCAAGAAATTAGTGTCAAGCTGTCCTCATCACCAGATTTCTAAACAATTGCTCATCCAATATTTTTATGAAGGCTTGCTACTTATGGATAGAAGCATTTTGGATGCTGCTAGTGGGGGAGCACTTGTCGATAAGACCCCAGAAGCAGAAAGGGCTTTGATTGAGAATATGTCCAATAATTCTCAGCAGTTTACAACTAGAAGTAATTCGACAGTGTTGAAAAGGGGTGTGAATGAAATTCAAGCTTCTTCCCACAAGAATTTTGAAGGAAAACTTGATGAGCTTACATCTTTAGTAAAAAAATTGACAATAGGTAAAACCCAGGCAGTGGTTTGTGGAATGTGCACTTCTCCAGAGCATTCTTCAGATTCATGTTTTACATTGCAAAAAGATCCAATTGCTGATGCTCCTCAAGCATATGCAGCAAATATATACAATCCTCCAGCCAACTATGATCTATCAAAGATGAGGGAATCCATCCTAACCAAAGATGAGGGAATCCATCTGCACAATAGTAACCTATGCAACATTAGCAACAACAAAACGTTTCACAATAGCAATACAATGCACCTTCAATAGAGTACCTCATTAAATAGATGGTTGTCCAGAATCTCCAATTTCAACAAAGAACAGATTCCACAATTCAAAATTTGGAAACAAAGATTGGTCAGCTAGCCATTTCAATTAACCAATTGCAGACTCAAGGGTCAAACCAATTTCCTGCACAGTCAGTAGTAAATCCGAAGCTCCCAATGTCAGTGCAATAACATTGAGGTCTGGGAAAGCTGTTGAAATACCAAAGGTACCTGAAACTACAGTGAAAAATAATAAGGTTGCTGAGGATACTTTGATATCTGAAACTGTTGATGTTGAGCAAAATATACAACTTCATTTTCCTCAAAGGGCAGTGAAGACTAAGAAAATGGACGAGCAAGATAGAGACAACGAGATCCTGAATACATTTAAGAAAGTGGAACTGAACATTCCCCTCCTTGAAGCAATTAAACAGATTCCAGGATATGCAAAATTTCTAAAAGATTTGTGCACACAAAAGAGAAGGTTAAAAGGTAATGAAAGAGTAAACATGGGGAGAAATATTTCAGCCTCATTCAGCCCATGCCTCAGAAACGCAAAGATCCAAGAACATTTTCCATTCCATGTACCATAGGCAATAGTCAATTTGAAAATGCTATGTTAGATTTAGGAGCTTCTATTAATGTTATGCCCATATCTATTTTTAACTCTCTTACTCTTGGACCTTTACAGAGTACAAGTGTTACCATTCAATTGGCAAACAAGAGCAATGCTCGTCCCGCTAGACTTGTGGAGGATGTACTTGTTCGAGTTAATGAATTGATATTTCCTGCAGATTTTTACATTCTAGACATGGAGCGAGAGAATAAGTCCAACAGGGCACCTATCATCTTAGGCAGACCATTCTTGAAAACTACTAGAACAAAAATTGATGTGCATGTTGGGACTCTATCCATGAAATTTGGTGATAGCATTGTAAAATTTAACATCTTTGATGCTATGAAACACCCCATGGAGGAGCATTCTATTTTTCAAATTGAATTGCTTGCTGATTTGGTTGATGACACTAACCCCGTTATGTTTGCTACTGATTTTCCTTAATTTTCTCATTTTGATGATACTTATACTTATGAATTCTGTACATATGGTCAATTGAGCTCTGTGTGTGTTGAGATCGAAGTTGCCTTGCAGGTTGATCATTGTGCTAATATTGATATTTCTACTAACATAATTGACTCTGCAGACTTAGCTTCGGCCACTGGTGTTGTACCTTCCATTGTACAACCACCGACTATAGAGCTTAAACCACTTCATGAAAATTTGAAATATGCATATTTAGAAAGAAGTGGCAAGTTACCTATGATTATTTCAGCCAAACTTGAAGATGAACAGGAAGATAAGCTGTTGTAGAGTTTGAGAAAACACATGAAGGAAATCGGATGGACCTTGGCTGATATTCCTAGTATTAGCCCATCCATGTGTATGCATAGGATACTACTGGAGGACGGGGTAAAATCAGTCAGGCGGCCCCAAGGGTGACTTAACCCATTAATTTTGGATGTTGTAAAAAAAGAAGTGACTAAGCTCTTGCAAGCAGACATTATATACCCCATCACTAATAAGCAATGGGTGAGTCCGGTGCAGGTAGTCCCTAAGAAAACAGGACTCACAATATTTAAAAATGAAAATAATGAACTTATCCCCACACGAGCGCAGAATAGCTGGAGGGTATGCATCGATTACATGAGACTAAACCAGGCAACTAGAAAGGATCATTTTCCTTTATCATTCATTGATCAGATGCTTGAACGGTTAGCTGGTAAATCACATTAGTGTTTTCTTGATGGTTTTTCTGGTTATTTTCATATCCATATTGCACCAGAGGACCAAGAAAAGACTACGTTCACTTATCCTTTCAGCACATTCGCCTAAAGGAGAATGCCCTTTGGCCTATGCAATGCTCCTAGCACTTTCTAACGTTGCATGAGTAATATTTTCTCTTACTTGATAGAAAATTTTATTGAAGTTTGATGACTCTTCATCATATGCATATTTTCCCATTGTTTAGTCTTATTTATCCTCAATCATTAGTTAAATTAGGGATTTAGTTGATATATTTTGTTGATTTTTGTTCTTTGAGTTAATAAAATGTTGTGTTTTATTTCAGTAATTAAGTAGGAAATTTTCGTAATTTTACATTGCGTTGTGTTTTGGCGCCGTTGCCGGGGATTGCCATATCACTATTGAATTTAAATTATTTACTGAATTGAAATTTTTTGCTCTGCAATAAAATTTCTTCTTTTAGTTTATTTCAAAAAAAAATTTCTGTTTTAAAACTGTTTTGTTTTTACTTAATTATTTATTTTTCTTTAGTTTAAACTCTTCATTACTCACAATCTATCTAACCTTGTATGCGAGGCCAGTCCTCAACTGAACTTATCTTTGATCCAGAAATCGAAAAAACAGCGAAGGCACATCGAAAGGCAGCTCGAGAAAGGAGACAAAGGGAAAGACATTTAGTTGTGAAAGAAGAGGTTTTGGGTGATTCCATCATATTTACTGAGATGGCCGATCCACCACTACCAGAACGTACTCTCGGCGAGTATGGGAATCAGAATAGAAATCGTGCTCGATTGCCCATCCATAACCAACCGGTTACAGTCAACAAGTTTGAAATAAGTCCCGCTCTATACCGAAGGTTGAAGGAGATTCATTTTGCCGGTAGACACAACGAAGACGCCGATAGACATCTCACAAATTTCTTTGAATTATGTGAAACAGTGAAGGTGGATGGTTTGTCTGAAGAAGGCAAGAGAATGAAACTGTTGTTGGTATTTATGACCTCGCAATAATCGGAATGTATCAGTTCTTTAAGAAATTAAATCAATTTCATACACACAGCAGAATTTAAATTGCGGCATACAAGATTAGCAATTGCAAGTAGATGGATAAGAGATTAACCAAGATGCACGCAAGTCAAATTACCAGATTTAAACAATATTACTTATTACAGAATATGTTTAACATGCATCTAATATTAATCACATATACAGATATTTCAAGATAGAAAATTAAAGGAGTTAAGGGTTAGAGAAGATTGCACCAAGGATTTATACTGGTTCAGTTGTCAACTTGACAACCTACATCCAGTCCTGAAAATCCAAACGGATTTCAGATTTTCTTCTCCAATAGAAAGAATCAATTACAGATTGTCCAGTTTCATCCCCGAAACCTATCTATCTTAATGATCTCTTTCCTATTGATCACCCTCTGATCCTTGTAGATACTCAGCAATCTAACACAAAATCAAAGTACGACTCTTTCTTGTTGAACACTCTCACCCAAGAAAGTAGCCACCAGTTTCTAGCTGTCTTTTCTCGCTTTTGTTTCGTTTCAAAAGTATTATTACAAACTGAATAAAGGAAGAACAAAAAGAAGTCTTCAATCTTGGTCAATGTGACTTCTCACGATTCTGGATATTCAAGGATTGTTCATGAGAACCTTGTCTTTCAAGATCACTTTTCCAGCTCTATTATTGATTGTTGATAATCTCCTTGGCTGTGATCTGAAAAAGCAATCTCAGTGTGTTAACCAAGTGTTATTGAGAGTTCTTTTGTATATCAAGAATATTCAAAGTGTTTTTCAGATTGTTATTGAAAAAATGATTGGAGACAGTTTATATAGTTTCTGAAAAACATATTAATCAATCGATTTCCCAATCGATTTCTTAAAGTAATAAAACCGGTCTAATCGATTTGCCAATCGATTATCGTGTGTCTTGTTTTTCTTGAATCTTGAAACTATATAAGCTAATCGATTTACCAATCGATTCTTTAAACAACATTTTTCAGTGATTATGTTAAGACTGATATGCATCGATTTCGTAATCGATTGCAGAAGTTATGTTCAAA
>NC_021160.2:24225317-24233522 GCF_000331145.2 Cicer arietinum | reverse complement strand
TGCTGACAGCATCACCACATGGGATGATCTTGAAGATAAGTTCTTAGAACAATACTTTCCCCCAGCTATGTTTGTTAGAAAAAGGCAAGAGATTTCCAGTTGCAAACAGAAAGAGGGAGAATCTCTCCGTGATACTTACAGGAGATTCAAAAACTTACTTGCAGGATGTCCTAATCATGCTTATGACGACACTGCCCAAATGCAAATATTCTGCAATGGTTTGAGACCGAGCACTAAAATTATGTTGGATGCCACAGCAGGTGGTTCTTTGAATTACAAGACTGCAACAGAAGCACGAAAGATTATTGAGATCATGGCATCAAATGAACAAATGATGTTGTATGACAGAGGTGGTGGATCAACAAGTGGTGTATTGGAGTTGAATGTTATGGATGGGTTGGTCCCAGGCAGGTCATTCTCAAAACAGATAGAGGATGTTATTGCCATTGAGATAAAGAAAGGAATAGCAGCTCTAAATATACAACCCCCGGTAGCCCCTGTCAAATTACTAAAGCATACTAGCTGTAACCTTTGTGGAGGAGCACATAAAACTGGAGCCTGTGAAACATTGGATGACAATGAGTTAGAAGAATTAGAACAGGTGAATTTTGTTAGTAATAACGGAAGGCAAAATAATCCCTACTCTAGTACGTACAACCCTGGTTGGAGAAATCATCCAAAAAATTTCTGGGGAGAGCATCAAGGTGGTTTCTCAGGGTCAACAAGGAGCTCAAACAAACTAATTTCCACCTAGAAAGGCTGCTTGGGAGAGTGCCATGGAGAAATTAGTGACAACAACAAATTCTTTCATTGAAGAGTCAAGAGCCATCCAGAAAAATCACTCTGCATCCATAAAGAATCTGGAAACTCAAGTGGGTCAAATTGCTCAACAAATGGCACAAAGAACGACTGGAAATTTTCCTAGTGACACGGTTCTGAATCCACAAAATTATGTCAATGCCGTGACAACAAGGAGTGGCAAGGTAAGTGAACAAGTATCGCTTAAAGTCAAACAAAGTGTAAGTACTTCAAGCTCGACCCACTCAGAAGAAACAGTCACACCGGAATTAGTGGAGGAGCACACCACTCTTGAAAAGGAGGAAGAACCTGTGGTACAAAAAAGGGAACCACTGCCAAAACCAGAAATTCGACTTCCGTTTCCTCAAAGGTTAAAAAAGGAAGAAGCAGAAAAACAATTCGGTAAGTTCCTTGATGTTTTTAAAAAATTACAAATTAACATTCCTTTTGCAGAGGCACTAGAACAGATGCCAACATACGCCAAGTTCATGAAGGAGATTCTATCGAAGAAAAGAAAAATCGGCGGTGAAACAGTGATGCTAACCGCAGAATGTAGTGCTATACTACAGAGAAAACTGCCGCCGAAGCTCAAGGATCCTGGAAGCTTCTCAATCCCATGTGCCATTGGAAATAGAACTTTTGAGAAGGCTCTGTGTGATCTTGGGGCTAGTGTAAGTCTTATGCCCCTTTCCATATACAAAAAACTGGGCATTGGAAAAGTCAAAGACACATAGCTGATGCTACAATTTGTGGATTGCTCAATGAAACACCCCTATGGAGTTGTGGAAGATGTGTTGGTTAAAGTGGATAAGTTCATTTTTCCAGTGGATTTCGTGGTACTAGACATGAGGAAGACAATGACATTCCTTTGATTTTGGGGAGACCGTTCTTAGCAACAGGGCGAGCTATGATTGATGTAGCAGATGGCACTGATAACGTTTCAGCAAGTGTACTGAATCATTGCAAGTAATAATAAAACGGTAGTATCCAGTGTCGAACTCCAGGATTGCGTTTTACTATTGAATTATATTTAGTTACTAAAATTGAACAAAAAGTTCCCAAGTTGATTGAAATAATAATTAAAATTGACAGCAGTAGCAAAATTGATCTTTTATAAATTGAGAAAAATGTCAGGGATGAGTTTCACTTCGAATCCAACCTTGGTGTCTAATTTGATCCTAGTTATTGAATTCCTTTATTGAATTATTACCGAATTCTCTTTATTATTCTTGCCCTAATGTCTTAGTGACAGAACCTTTAATTCCAAAGTAACCCCTAATTCCTTAGTAGATTTAAGATTAGAATTAAGCATTACCGTATAGAAATTCTCTTGTAAATTATTGCTTTGCAACTAATTTAATTGGTTTCATGACCTGCACCTATGTCTAGACTACAAATTCATGAATTTCTCATCTCAAGCATTTGTAAAGTCCACTTCCGTTTCAAAATACAAATCGTAGAACATTTTAATGTTGATCAAGCAATAAAAAGCATTAAGCACAGAGATGAGAAAAATAATTCAATAAACTCATTCATATAACTAGAAATCAAATCATAAAAATAAGGGTTTCATCTTGTTACACTCATCCCTAACAAATAGGTTTAGTTACTCATGACAGAAATAAAAGAGATAAAGATTAGAGAAGAATTACAAGAAGGATTCGTGAATGATTCTTGATAAAACTGCTCCAATGATGTTAGAAACGGCCGTCTTTGAGTTTCTATGCTAGGGCACAAGTCTCCCAACTTCCCAATAGTAAAAAAGATCCTTAAAACAGTAAAAATTTGTGTTTTTATGGTTGTTGGTGCGGGTCGCACGCCCCAGGCGCGGAAAACGCGCTCCAGGCGTATTTGGGCAGTAGCAGATGCTGGAAAAAGCGCTTCAGGCGCGCTTGGGCGCGCTACAAGCGCTCAGCATCTGCTGTCCGGCGTATATTGCATGTTTCTCCTCTTTCGAGTCTGAATTTGGTTCCGGTATCTTCATGAAAGTTGTAGCTATGGACCTTAGCTTTCCTTTGCACGTCGTTTGACTCCAATCGGACATCTACAACCCCAGATATGGCTGACATACTCTACATATGTCATGGTGATTTCTCACCAAAATTCAGCACTGCACCAAAACACAACGCCATGTAAAATTATGAAAAATTCCTACTTAATCACTGAAATAAAACACAACATTTTATTAACTCAAAGAACAAAAATCAACAAAATATATCAAATAAATCCTTAATTTAACTCATGATTGAGGATGAATGCTCGACTTTATCCGTCAAGGTATTGACTATTCCTCAAAGCGTATTTTATCCAACCAAATGAGTATTTACTCCTAATGTGCAGTACCCCTTAACTTCAATACAAGTCTCTTTCAATGACACCTAAGCACCAAATGCTATTCCAAATGGAATCCATGTCTTCTCAATAATTCCATGGTGTTCACTCCTCTTTGGCAATTATCAAACTTCATCCAGTCTGATCCTGAAATCTACTAGGCGAACATTTAATACTCTTCTTAAAAAGCTCTCCACTTAGATCTTTACATGAAATCGCCTATTAGTCTAACTTTAATCCATCCATACTCATCATCTTCGAGTTACCACCAACAACACAGCCTCTATGTCATTGGAACCACATGATAAATCCTATGCCGTCATGATTTGCTTCAACTCTGCCTGACAATCCGTCATCTCGAGAAGATCTTTTCCATTTCTTAAATCCACTAATCAGCTTTTTCCTGAGTTCTCATCACCTTTGAACTTTGAAGGATGGTAACGACGAAAATCTTTCAATCCTATTCTCTCTTTCCTTCTTCTCCAGATCTCGCAGAGTCTTTGCAGCTGTTTGTGCAACGACGGAAACATCCACGTAATTCATAACTTCAACCATTTGATCATCCCTACTGACATTCATTCTCGCAACTTCGTTCCTTCTTGAAGGTAGTGTTTTCCCAAAACAAACATCAAGAAGAAGTGTTAACACCACTTCGAATAATTCCAAACTAACTTCCAACTATGCCAACAGATAATAACTACCCCTGATCTGACAACTCAGACCAATTACCCCAACGCATGATCAGATAATGACTCTCAACCTATAGGTTGGCATACATTCTATAACCAAAGGCTCCACAGCCCCAAAGAAATCCAAACCAAAGCTCTGATACCACAATTGTTACACCCCGATTTTTAACAGCGCGAGTGTATTTTTTTTTTTTCAAAACAAACTCATAAAAACAAAGAAATAGTGAAGGAAATACTTTTGGATAAATATTTAAGTCGTAACACAACGACAAATAAGTCAACAGAATTTGAAAGCAGCGGAATAGTTTTTGAAATACGAATCCAAAGTATTTACACATCAAAGAGTGGTACATGGAACCCATCAATAATAAAATGTTAAGCTGACAATATTGGTATAGGTACAGTCTTCCAAATTAAAATAACCACATCCCAAAAGAAAGACATCTAGTCCCTATACGTCAACCTAATCTGATCATTCTTCAAAAAACTATACATCCCGAGTGATCTTCATACGCCCCGCAAGATCCTCGTCACATAGCTCCAGTCATGTGTGTCCAACTACACTCCCATCCACAGGGTACTAACCGGTAGGATGGTCCTCGTTCTCATCTGAGGGCAAAGCCTAGATTTCCACAATAGTTGTAAAGGGTCACCAACCGAAATTAACAATTAACACATAACATTTAAGTTTTTAAATGCACAAAATAACCTTTCAACTTAGCATGCACCTTAAAAGGGTTTCCATATGCCAAACATGCATAAACAAGGTTGAAAAATGAAGTTTTTAACAAAACAGCATTGTTGTATTCGAATACAGCATCTCTGTATTCGAATACAAGGTTGTTTCAGCATTCAGCAGCAAAAACAGCATGTCTGTATTCGAATACAACAGTCTGTATCCGGCTACACAGTAAGTCAGTAGCAAAACAACATGTCTATATTCGAATACAACAGTCTGTATTCGAATACACATCAGACAGCAGAAGAAGAACAACAAAATTCAGCTTTTAAAAGGGTTTTGAAATCAATCAACACTTACACACAAATCCAACCAATCACACTTAGCAATTATAGCCCAATCACCATGACGACTTGAGTTTCGAAAAGGTTTTGCATTCAATCACAGTTACACACAATTGCAAAACATTCACACTTAGCAATTATAGCACAATCACTACGACAACATAAGTTTCGAAATGGTTTTGCAATCAATCACACTTACACAAAATTCCAAAACATCCACACTTGGCAACTATAACACAGTCACCATGACAACTTGAGTTCAAAGACTCAATCATAATCTTAAATCAAACACGACTCGCGTATCAAACACCCTAATGCAATGCGTATATGCCAAAATGCATGGACTCGGAATTCCAAACCAAAACCCTCCTCGAAGGGTCGTAAATCATAATTGTACCGCCTATCACAAGCCGAAGTACTAAATTACCGAGGTGCTACCTATCACAGGTCAGCATGATTTACCAAAAATGTGCAGTCTATCGCAGACCATAAACGACGCGACAATCCCCGCAAGGATAAGATGAACCAACAATCGCATGGAATCATCTCGTGGCCCATCCGGTCACCACTGTCACCATGACCCATCCGGTCGCCATGTACTATGGAATGCATGAGCATACTCTGACTATATCCACGACAATCGTTAAGTAAATGCAGATATTAAAAGATTCCCCATTTTTAATACCCATTTAACTCTAACAATTCGACAACAATCATTAAGTAAATGCAGATATTAAAAGATTCCCCATTTTTTATACCCATTTAACTCTAACAATCCGGACGACAATCATTAAGTAAATGCAGATATTAAAAGATTCCCCATTTTTAATACCCATTTAACTCTAACAATTCGGCAACAAACATTTAATAAAAGCAGATATTTAAAAATTTCCCATTTTTTATACCCATTTAACTCTAACAATTCGGACGACAATCATTAAGTAAATGCAGATATTAAAAGATTCCCCATTTTTAATACCCATTTAAGTCTTAACAATTCGGACGACAATCATTAAGTAAATGCAGATATTAAAAGATTCCCCAATTTTAATACTCATTTAACTCAAAAATTTCGGACGACAATCATTAATAACTCTAACAATTCGGACGACAATCATTAAGTAAATGCAGATATTAAAAGATTCCCCAATTTTAATACTCATTTAACTCTAACAATTCGGACGACAATCATTAAGTAAATGCAGATATTAAAAGATTCCCCATTTTTAATACCCATTTAACTCCAACAATTCGGACGACAATCATTAAGTAAATGCAGATATTAAAAGATTCCCATTTTTAATACCCATTTAACTCTAACAATTCGGACGACAATCATTAAGTAAATGCGGATATTAAAATATTCCCCATTTTTAATACTCATTTAACTCTAACAATTCGGACGACAATCATTAAGTAAATGCATATATGAAGAGATTCACCATTCTTAATACTCATTTAACTCTAACGATTTTCACTACAAACATTAGGTAAACAGAGATATTAAAAGATTCCCCATTTTTAATACTCGTTTAACTCTAACAATTTTGAAGACAAACATTAAGTAAACAAAGATATTAAAAGATTCCCCATTTTTAATACTCGTTTAACTCTAATGGTTTTAAAATTCCACACAGAACATACTCAGACATATTCTCAAATTCAATCCACAATTCACACCAAATCACATCAATTAATTTTTCCACAAATTTTACCCATAAAAGCATTAAATTCATTTTCCCCAAATCAACACTTCAACCCTAACAATTTATTTTCAACACAACCACAAATAAGTCCCTAAATGCAAACTAAAAGTTTGGACATAAAAATATCTACTCTCGTCGTAACTCAATTGATAGATAAAATTTTCAGCGACAAGTGATATTTTTAACAAAACTCTCTGGTGTCCAATTCTTCGTAACCTAAATTAATTATTCTTCGACAAATAATTTTAATCCAATTTCCAAAAATATATTTTTGGCATTAACCCACTAATTACCAAAAACTAGGCTAAAAGCCTAAGAACTTCAACACCGAATACCCTAAAATTGTATAATTTAGGATTTAAAATTAAGGGTCTTACAGATTCATGAATGATTCTTGATAAAACTGCTCCAATGATGTTAGAAACGGCCGTCTTTGAGTTTCTATGCTAGGGTACAAGTCTCCCAACTTTCCAATAGTGAAAAAGATCCCTAAAATAGTAAAAATCTGCGTTTTTATGGTTACTGGTGCGGGTTGCGCGCCCCAGGCGCGGAAAATGCGCTCCAGGCGCGTTTGGGCAGTAGCAGATGCTGGAAAAAGCGCTTCAAGCGCGCTCCAAGCGCTCTGCATCTGCTGTCCGGCGTATATTGCATGTTTCTCCTCTTTCAAGTCTGAATTTGGTTCCGGTGTCTTCATGAAGGTTGTAGATATGGATCTTAGCTTTCATTGGCACTTGGTGTAGATATGGATCTTAGCTTTCATTGGCAATTCGACATCTACAACCTCAGATATGGCTGAAATACTCTACATATGTCATGTTGATTTCTCACCAAAATTCAGCACTGCACCAAAACACAACGCAATGTAAAATTACGAAAAATTCCTACTTAATCACTGAAATAAAACACAAAACATTTTATTAACTCAAAGAACAAAAATCAACAAAATATATCAAATAAATCCTTAATTTAACTGATGATTGAGGATAAATAAGACTAAAACAGTGGGAAAATATGCATATGATGAAGAGTCATCAGTAACTCAGACATTTATTCCAATCGAATTGGCCCTTAATTTACATTATATAAGTGACATTAGTAGCAAACTGTGAGATGTTATAACTAGGATCCCAATATGATGGTATGTATGGTTTGATTCCAAAAGCTTCTGATATGAAATCTGTTGCTATTCTGCCATATATGCCTACCCCAAGATGTTGTTAAAGAAAGTAAAGATCCGAAGGTGAAAGAGGTTTTAGCCATGTTAGAAGCATCACCATCTTACTCTCTCCGTTTCTCCACTACATGGGAGGGGTTGAAAATGAATGAAGATGAATATGTAGAGAAAAAGAAATATACGCCATCGGCTGCACTCAAGCAATTGCCACCTCACTTGAAATATGTATCTCTTGGTGAGAAGGATGATGTGTTCTTCCTGTCATATATGCCACCTTGACAGTAGTTGAGACGTCAAGCTCAAGACACTAAACGAGCGCTTATTGAGAGGCAACCCAATTTTATATCCTTTGCACCGTATTTATTTATTGCATTTCAGATTTATTTTACTCCATTTAGTTCCAATTTTAGTCTCTAATTGCTAGTTCTCTTAGTTTTGATGTTTGGTATGAGCAAAGAATCAAAAAGATGCATTGAGAAGCGAT
>NC_021160.2:24223657-24223970 GCF_000331145.2 Cicer arietinum | reverse complement strand
ACAAAATATATCAAATAAATCCTTAATTTAACTGATGATTGAGGATAAATAAGACTAAAACAGTGGGAAAATATGCATATGATGAAGAGTCATCAGGCACCTTAACCTTTAAGGTAAATGAGGAAACAGTTACATTCAATATTTTAAAAGCCATGGAGCATTCAAACGAAAGAGAAGGGTGCAGCCGAATTGAGATTTTTAATTCGATAGTCAATTAAGAAGGTGAACATCAAGGATACATTATGCCATTAGAAAGAGGGTTATGCCTACCCCAAGATGTTGTTAAAGAAAGTAAAGATCCGAAGGTGAAAGA
>NC_021160.2:24222449-24223589 GCF_000331145.2 Cicer arietinum | reverse complement strand
TACTCCCCTCGTTTCCCCACTACATGGGAGGGGTTGAAAAGGAATGAAGATGAATATATAGAGAAAAAGCAATTGCCACCTCACTTGAAATATGTATCTTTTGGTGAGAAGGATGATGTGTTCTTCCGGTCATATATACCACCTTGACAATAGTTGAGACGTCAAGCTAATGACTTTAAAGAAGCGCTTATTGGGAGGCAACCCAATTTTATATCCTTTGCACCGTATTTATTTATTGCATTTCAGATTTATTTTACTCCATTTAGTTCCAATTTTAGTCTCTAATTTCTAGTTCTCTTAGTTTTGATGTTTGGTATGAGCAAGGAATCAAAAAGATGCGTTGAGAAGCAATTGTACAGCTCCAAATGACCGAACACGCGCTCAAGCGCGCCTGAAGCACTTTTTCCAGGTATTGTCATTGTCGAAGCGCGCCTGAAGCGCTTCTCACGGCCTAGTTTTAAAACCCCTGTCTTCTCACATTCCAAACCTCCTCCATTATCATCAAAGGTCAGTCTCCTTTTCTTCATTATCACTCTCCAAACCCTCCTCCAAAATCTCAAGTATGTTTTCCTCCTCTATCCAACATTCTTTCATCCTCAAGTAAGTTTCCCCCAATTTCTAATATCAACTCTTTCTTGTTCATCGATGCATCTAGGTTCCTTAATTGTTCATACATGCATGTCGAATTTATGTTAGTATTAGGAATTTTTCATACATGCATGTTGATTTTTTGATATTGAATAGGCGTTAATGTTGTATATATGTGAGTTGTTCATGTGTTTTATGACTGCACTCCAACTGTTTGTTAAAATGACACAACCACTTTTGCACCTTAATTCCCACAAAACATGACTGCACTCCAACTGTTTGTTAAAATGACACAACCACTTCTGCACCTTAAGGACCAAAAAATTTGTACTACACTCCAACTGTTCGTTAAAATGCCATTCAATGCATACGCACTATTATCATGTACAATTTTGTTGGACTAACCCAGGGCCACTTAAGTTGTTATTTTTCTAAAGGGGACCATGCTTAAATTAATTATCTCTAACTTGAAATATTTTGAACTATGGGTATGAATACTTGTTTTGCAGGACCTAATGGCAACCCAACAAAAAAGCAAAACAAACTAAGGTC
>NC_021160.2:24204761-24222248 GCF_000331145.2 Cicer arietinum | reverse complement strand
CCAAACCCTCCTCCATCATCTCAAGTAAGTTTTCCTCCCCTATCCAACATTCTTTCATCCTCAAGTAAGTTTCCCCAATTTCTAATATCAACTCTTTCTTGTTCATCGATGCATCTAGGTTCCTTAATTGTTCATACATGCATGTCGAATTTATGTTAGTATTAGGAATTTTTCATACATGCATGTTGATTTTTTGATATTGAATAGGCGTTAATGTTGTATATATGTGAGTTGTTCATGTGTTTTATGACTGCACTCCAACTGTTTGTTAAAATGACACAACCACTTCTGCACCTTAAGGACCAAAAAATTTGTACTACACTCCAACTGTTCGTTAAAATGCCATTCAATGCATACGCACTATTATCATGTACAATTTTGTTGGACTAACCCAGGGCCACTTAAGTTGTTATTTTTCTAAAGGGGACCATTCTTAAATTAATTATCTCTAAGTTGAAATATTTTGAACTATGGGTATGAATACTTGTTTTGCAGGACCTAATGGCAACCCAACAAAAAAGCAAAACAAACTAAGGTCACAAGTACATCCTTCGCTCAACAGACACCAGGAGGCATGATTTATGATGATCTATTTGCACCTCACCAGTATACTGGCGACCATAGCGGAACAGGAGCGTATGATCTAAACGAGAATCCTTGAACTACTAAACTGAGAGAAGTTTTCTTTCCTTTTTTTTTCTTTCTGTTGTTTGTCTTGTTTCTTTCCGTTTTCTCGTTTTCTTTGTTTAATGTCAGTGTATGTTGACTTTCTTTTCTTCATGTTTTTTTTCCTTTCACTAAAGGTGTACTATGATGAAACAGTCATACTGACCTGCACTTAATATTAAATTTTCTGTTTGTGATTTCGCAAGTTAAATTTCATTTCTTAGATTATGTTATTGCTTAAGTCGACAAGCCTTCCTAATGCATTCATTCTTGATTACTAAATGGTTGTAGAAGGCTAATATGCCATCAATTTTTCAAAAATACAATTTTAACTTTTCAGAAGCATGTTGGCTTTATTTTGATTGTTCATACTATCTCTTATTATCCTAGCTGTGAGCTTTTGAGCCTAAACACTTAAATTATTTGTTGTGTGATTATCCAAACATGTGTTATCCCTCTAGAACTTGCATTAATTATGACTTGCATCACATGTAATTTATGCATACATTGATGCAATTTTATTGGTCGTTTGAGCCTTTCTAACTACCCGATGAAAATTTTACCCTTTGCTAGCCCCTTTGAGCCTTGCTCTTTTATTTCGGTTACTAGCCACATTACAAGCCAAACATCTGACTTTAATTAAATCACCTTACTTGGAGTTAGGTAGAAAAAAAATTCTTGTCTTGATAAAATTCTAAGTTTGGGGTTGCTCATGGGATAATAACTTTTTAAGTTTGGGGTGGTGATTCTCACAAAAAGAAAAAAAAAATAAAAAAGTAAAATTATAAAAAAGAAAGAAAGAAAGAAGAAAGAAAAAACAAGAAAAAAAAATCAATTTGTGTACTTTGGTAAATAATATCTTCTTGGTTCTTTTGTCAATGTTGAGAATCTCCCTAATGAAACGGTGAAGAAAAAAAAATGGTAGAATAAGGTGGAAATGCATGCCTAACTCCAAGTGGTAAAGTCTACTATCCTAAAATGTCCTACCTTTACCTAAGCCCCAATACAACCCGAAAGTCCTCCAAAAATGTATGTGTTTACTGCATTGTGATTGCTAATTAGAATTTTTTCAAGCCTATGGTAGCGTGATGCATGTTCTAGGATTTGAATGATAAATTCATAACCCTTTCTAAACACTTGAGAGAAATTTTGGTGAGATTGTGTGAAAAGAGAGTTGAATTTAATGAATGAATGCCAAGGTGTACAAATCTTGTTGTCTTTTTTTTTTTAAACAACCATAGAGTATGATGAATGTTTTGCAGTAGCAAGAACTTTGAAAATTGAGTTTGATTTAATTTGAGAAATTGAATTTAAGTGTGCATTTAACTGGACCAAATCTGAAATTAATTGTTGCTTGGGGACAAGCAATAGATTAAGTTTGGGGTTGTGATGACTCTTCATCATATGCATATTTTCCCACTATTTTAGTCTTATTTTTCCTCAATCATTAGTTAAATTAAGGATTTATTTGATATATTTTGTTGATTTTTGTTCTTTGAGTTAATAAAATGTTTTGTGTTTTATTTCAGTAATTAAGTAGGAAATTTTTGTAATTTTACATTGCATTGTGTTTTGGTGCAGTGCTGAATTTTGGTGAGAAATCAACATCACATATGTAGAGTATTTCAGCCTTATCTAGAGTTGTAGATGTCCAATTGGAGTCCAACCAAGTGCAAATGAAAGCTAAGATCCATAGCTACAACATTTATGAAGACACCAGAACCCAATTCAGACTCGAATGAGGAGCAAAATGCATTATATACCGGATAGCAGATGCTGAGCGCTTGGAGCGCGCCCAAGCGCACCTGAAGCGCTTTTTCCAGCAGTTGCTACTGCCCAAACGCGCCTGGAGCGCGTTTTCTGAGCCTGGGGCGCGTGACGCGCACCAGCAACCATAAAAACGCAAATTTTTACTGTTTTAAGGATCTTTTTCACTATTGGGAAGTTGGGAGACTTGTGCCCTAGCATAGAAACTCAAAGACGGTCGTTTCTAACGTCATTGGAGCAGTTTTATCAAGAATCATCCATGAATCCTTCTTGTAATTCTTCTCTAATCTCTATCTCTTTTATCTCTGTCATGAGTAACTAAACCATATTTGTTAGGGATGAGTGTAACAAGATGAAACCCTTATTTTTATGATTTGATTTCTAGTTATATGAATGAGTTTATTGAATTATTTTTCTCATCTCTGTGCTTAATGATTTTTATTGCTTGATCAACATTAAAATGTTCTACGATTTGTATTTTGAAACGGAAGCGGATTCTACGAATGCTTGAGAAGAGAAATTCATGAATGTGTAGTCTAGACATAGGTGCAGGTCATGAAACCAATTAAATTATTTGCAAAACAATAATTTACAAGAGAATTTCTATACGGTAATGCTTAATTCTAATCTTAAATCTACTAAGGAATTAGGGGTTACTTTGGAATTAAAGGTTCTGTCACTAAGACATTAGGGCAAGAATAATAAAGAGAATTCGGTAATAATTCAATAAAGGAATTCAATAACTAGGATCAAATTAGACACCAAGGTTGAATTCGAAGTGAACCTCATCCCTGACATTTTTTCTCAATTGATAAAAGATCAATTTTACTACTGTTGTCAATTTTAAATATTATTTCAATCAAATTGGGAACTTTTTGTTCAATTTTAGTAACTAAATATAATTCAATAGTAAAACGCAATCCTTGAGTTCGACACTCGGTACTACCGTTTTATTATTACTTGCAACGATTCAGTACACTTGCTGAAACGCAATCAAAGTTTTCATGGATGATATTACTATGTATGGTTCCTCATTTGATGCATGCTTGAATAATTTAGATAGTGTTTTGCATAAATGTATTGAAAATAACCTTGTGCTGAATTATGAAAAATGTAATTTTATGGTTGAACAAGGCATAGTTTCGGGACATGTGATCTCTAAAACTGGGATATAAGTGGATCCTACCAAGATTGATGTGATTTCAAATTTGTCTTACCCATCTTGCATCTGCGAGATTCGTTCTTTTCTTGGCCATGCAGATTTTTACAGATGCCTTATCAAGGATTTCGGCAAGATATCTTTTCCACTGTCAAATTTGCTGTAAAAAGATGTCAGTTTCACCTTCGATGACAAATGCAAGAAGGCGTTTGATTTCTTAAAGGCAACACTGACCTCTACTCCCATGATTTAGCCACCCAATTCGACCCTTCCTTTTGAAATTATGTGTGATGCATCTAACTATACAATGGGTGCAATCCTTGCAGAAAGGGTTGGTAAGGCTTCCCATATTATTTATTATGCTTCTAGGACTTTAGATTCTACACATGCTAATTATACTACCACTGAAAAGGAACTTTTAGTTATTATTTTTTCACTAGATAAGTTTAGATCATATTTGCTAGGTTTGAAGATAGTTGTTTTTATTGACCATGCAGCTTTGAAGTTTTTGTTGAAAAACCCAGAAGCAAAACCGAGATTGATCTGGTGGATGTTTTTACTCCAAGAATTTGATTTAGAGATTAAAGATATGAGTGAGCTGAAAATTTGGTGGCAGATCATTTGAGCAGAATAGAAATGGATGAGGACCCAATCCCCATTCAAGATGACTTCCCTGATGAGCAACTGCTACAGTTGCGTGAGGTAACTCCTTGGTATGGTGATCTAGTTAATTATCTAGTTGTTGGAGTCTTTCCTGCAGATGCATCCTGAACACAAATACACAAACTTAAAAGTGATTCCAAATACTATGTGTGGGATGATCCATATATGTGGAAATTCTGTAGTGACCAGGTGATTAGGCGATGTGTTTCCCACCATGAGGCTCAATCCATTCTTCATTTTTGTCATGCCTCTCAAACTAGAGGACATTTTGGTCCTCAACGTACAACAAGAAAAATCTTAGACTCAGGTTTCTTTTGGCCCACTTTGTTTAAAGATGTTTTTGACACTTACAAAACTTGTGAACAGTTCCAATATCAAGAACAACAATCACTCGTAGGAGTGAGATGCCTCAACAACGTATGCTTTTCTATGAAGTATTTGATGTGTGGGACATTGACTTTATGGTCCCTTTTCCTGTATATTTTGGTTATGTCTATATTTTGCTAGTTGTTGATTATGTTTCGAAGTTGGTGGAAGCAATATACACTAGGACTAATGATTCTAAAGTTGTTGCAGGTTTTATCAGATCAAATATTTTTTGCAGGTTTCGGATACCCCTGGCCATCACAAGTGATCAAGGCACTCATTTTTGCAACTACACCATGGACGCTTTGCTTTGGAAGTATGGGTTTGTGCACAGAGTTTCTACACCTTATCATCCCCAGACTAATGGGCAAGCTGAAGTCTCAAATAGGGAAATCAAACAAATCTTAGAAAAGATGGTGCAGCCAAACAGGAAAGACTGGAGCCACCGACTTGAAGAAGCTCTTTGGGCTCATAGAACAACCTATATAACACCAATAGGGATGTCCCCTTATCAACTTGTGTTTTCTAAGGCATACTGATAGCGTTTCAGCAAGTGTACTGAATCGTTGCAAGTAATATTAAAACGGTAATACCGAGTGTCGAACTCAAGGATTGCGTTTTACTATTGAATTATATTTGATTACTAGAATTGAACAAAAAAGTTCCCAAGTTGATTGAAATAATGTTTGAAATTAACAACAATAATAAAATTGATCTTTTATAATGAGAAAAATGTCAGGGATGAGTTTCACTTCGAATCCAACCTTGGTGTCTAATTTGATCCTAGTTACTGAATTCCTTTATTGAATTATTACCGAATTCTCTTTATTATTCTTGCCCTAATGTCTTAGTGACAGAACCTTTAATTCCAAAGTAACCCCTAATTCCTTAGTGGATTTAAGATTAGAATT
The DNA here is from genome assembly GCF_000331145.2 of Cicer arietinum. Taxonomy (NCBI): domain Eukaryota; kingdom Viridiplantae; phylum Streptophyta; class Magnoliopsida; order Fabales; family Fabaceae; genus Cicer; species Cicer arietinum. The sequence continues at coordinate 24,216,716 of NC_021160.2, read as the reverse complement.
AAGCATTACCGTATAGAAATTCTCATGTAAATTATTGCTTTGCAACTAATTTAATTGGTTTCATGACCTGCATCTATCCCTAATCTACAAATTCATGAATTTCTCATCTGAAGCATTCGTAAAGTCCACTTCCGTTTCAAAATACAAATCGTAGAACATTTTAATGTTGATCAAGCAATAAAAAGCATTAAGCACAGAGATGAGAAAAACAATTCAATAAACTCATTCATATAACTAGAAATCAAATCAGAAAAATAAGAGTTTCATCTGGTTACACTCATCCCTAACAAATAGGGTTTAGTTACTCATGACAAAAATAAAAAAGATAAAGATTAGAGAAGAATTACAAGAAGGATTCATGAATTATTCTTGATAAAACTGCTCCAATGATGTTAGAAACGTCCGTCTTTGAGTTTCTATGCTAGGGCACAAGTCTCCCAACTTCCCTATAGTGAAAAAGATGCCTAAAACAGTAAAAATCTGTGTTTTTATGGTTGTTGGTGCGGGTCGCGCGCCCCAGGCGCGCTTGGATGCGCTTGGGCGCGTTTCGACAGTGGCGAATGCTGGGAAAAAGCACTTGGCTTGCGCTTGGGCGCGCTCCAGCGCTCAGCATCTGTTGTCCGGCGTATATTGCATTTTTCGCCTCTGTCGAGTCTGAATTTGGTTTCGGTGTCTTCATGAAAGTTGTAGCTATGGATCCTAGCTTTCATTTGCAATTTGGTTTGACTCCAATTGGACATCTACAACTCCAGATATGGCTGAAATACTCTACATGTGTCATGTTGATTTCTCACAAAAATTCAGCACTGCACCAAAACACAACGCAATGTAAAATTACGAAAAATTCCTACTTAATCACTAAAATAAAACATAGAACATTTAATTTAACTCAAAGAACAAAAATCAACAAAATATATCAAATAAATCCTTAATTTAACTAATAATTGAGGATAAATAAGACTAAAATAGTGGGAAAATATGCATAGATGAAGAGTCATCACATACCACCTCCCAGTGGAAATAAAGCATCGTGCTTATTGGGCGGTCAAGAGTTGTAATCTTGAGATAGAGAAAGCAGGTTTGGAGAGAAAGCTTCAATTACAACAACTTGAAAAGCTTAGACTTGAAGCTTATGAGAACTCTCGCATCAATAAGGAGAAAACTCAGTACTTTCATGATAAGATGATTTCTAGGAAGGATTTTTCCATTGGCCAAAAAGCTTTATTGTTCAACTCCCGTTTGAAAATTATGGCTGGGAAACTTCGATCAAAGTGGATTGACCCTTTTGGTTTTACTAACAGTTTTCCTCATGGTGCAGTGAAAATAAAAAGTGAAAACACCGAGAAAATGTTCAAAGTAAATGGACAACGCCTCAAGCTATTCCATGAGAGCTCTGTGCTTGAAGATGCTACCATAGAAGAACTCTCCTTGGAAAAGCCCACCTACATTGAAGTTTAAATAGGGAGCTCCCTTTCCTTACTCTTATTTTATACTTGTTACTTTCATTAAGGACAATGTGTAATTTAAGTGTGGGGGTATTATTTAGGATTTTATTTTTTTTAGGATTTTATTAGTTATATTTCAAAACAATACAAATAAATAAATAAATAAAAATGGACATTGCACTGCATGCTTTTTCATAAGATTTTATGGTTATAAATGTTGAGAGTTTGTTTGAACTGGCATGATTGTATAGTATTTTTGCATTCTTGGTAAAATAAATTGGATTAAAATGCTAAATTGTGTATCATTTGTGATAAGTCATTAATCTTTGTGAGATTTTTTAGCCTTATTATGAATGAAATACATTTTTTCCATTTTTTTTCTTGTGTGTTATCTCACTCATGATTGCTAGTTACGCCAGAACTTGACTTGACTCTTGTTTGCATGCATATATTGAAATGATTTAGGCCTTTTTTCTAATTAAGCTACTAGCCAAATAAGCATACCCTACAATTATCCAATTGTTTAAGCTCTTTGAGCCTAATGATCTCATTTTTTGTTATATAGCTCATTACAAACATAAAAGTGAAAAACAATGAATTGACTCAATCTTGGGGGATAAAGGAGTCTTTCTTTAAATAAGTCTACGGGTGCTCAACTTGTTTGTTTAAATTTGAGGGTTAAGAAAAAAAAAATGAAAAAAAAAATATGAGGAAAAATGGTGGTGTTATGAGCAAAGAGAGTGTGAAAATAAAAGGCAATGATGTTTTGTTTAGTTACTTCTTAATGTTGTTTTTCTCTCTTAATCATTACTCCTTTATCCTCTTTGATTTTCAGCCATAGTCTCCTTAGGATTATCTCACCCTTACCTTGGCCACGTTACAACCTAAATAAAGACCTTTTCATCATTATGTGCATATGTTTCAAATAAAGATTATAGAGGCTTTTCAAGCCTATGATAGTGTTAGCTTTCATGATGTGCTTTGAGTGTAAACAATAGTCCAAACACTTTGAGTGTAAACACTTTGAGAGAATTTTATATCCTGAGAGGACTCTATCACTTATGATGCATTCTTTAGTTACATTGTCCTCTTGTTTTCCTTGGTTGTGATAACAAAACTATTCATGATTACCATAAACTAGAAATATTTTTTTCTCTCTCACCCCTTTGCATTCATAAGAATATTTGAAATCGCAGGCATTGTTTTGCTCGAAGTGCAAAAGTTTAAGTGTGGGGGAATTTGATCATAGCATTTGGGCACATGTTTCTAGAAGTTTGGTATTTTAAAAGCTCTTTATAGCTTAGATTAATATTTTTAGCTTGTTTCTAAACTTTTGGTCGAATTTGAATTATAATTTTATTATTTGCATTGTAATTTTATTACTTGTATTTTGATTCTTTCTCGCTCTATAGGTCATAACTTGAGCTCTGGATATCGGATTGGCGCATATGAGCAGGCGTTGGAAAGCTACAAATCCGAGTTGCAAATTTTGTTTTGGAAGAAAAGACCACTTCCGAACTTTATTGGCCTAAATTGCAGATTTCGAAATCTAGACTTTTTGTAATTATTTTAATTAGCGGGTCACTTGTTTTTAAACCCTAAAGCCCAATATCAAGTACTATATATTGGCAGTTTTGTTTCTTTTCTAGAACGGAAGAATTAGGATTCAAATTCTACAAGAAATAAACAGCTTTTATTTTAATTTCATGGAAGGCTAATTTTATAAGATTAATCCACGAGTTGAAAGTTTCATCAACACCTTGAGATTCATGTTACACTGTCAATTTCGATTCATGATTCTATTCTTGTTTATTTGATTATATTGATATTTTGTTTGCTTAAATTCAATTTCAATAGGATTGATTAAATTTAATTGACAAAATTTGGTTTTAGTTTCTAATTTTAATGAATTATAATTTTGCGACGCTTGATCGTTAATTGTAATATTTTGATGATTGTGATGCTAAATACAATCAAAGAAACCAAATACACATAGGATTGATTACGCTTGTTTGATCAATTCAATAGTCAAATAAGAATAGAATCACAAATTAGAAATTAAACTCATTGATAGAATTTGTGATAGGTCCGAAACTCGAACAACGGATTAATCGTTTTGCTCATCTATTAAATCAAAAATCTAAAAAACCTTTTTTAATTTCAATTTGATTATTATTATATCAGAAATCCTTGCAAAACGATTAAAGTTATTACCTCTATTTATATTTTATCAAATGTATTTGACCCGTGTGCGACAACAGATCATTGATTTATCACCAATATTCAACACTGCACTAAAACAAGGTAACAACACAAAACTACAAAAACTCTCTACTTAATCAATAAAATAAGAACATAAACATTTCATTAGATCAAAGAAATAAAATCAACATAATATGTCAAATAACTCATTAAATTAACTAATGAATTAAAGATAAATAAGATTAAAAACAATAAAAAATATGCATATGATGAAGAGTCATCACAACCACAAACTTAATCTATTGCTAGTCCTCAAGCAACAATTAATTTCATATTTGGTACAATTAAAATCAAACTTCAACTCAATTTCTCAAATCAAATCAAACTCCATTCTCAAAGTTTCTGCTACTACAAAATATTCATCATGCTCCATGGTTGCTTAAAAAAAACAATTTGTACACTTTAGCATTCATTCATCAAGTTCAACTCTCTCTTCACATAATCTCACCAAAATTTCTCTCAAGTGTTTAGAAAGGGTTATGAATTTATCACTCAAATCCTAGAACATGCATCACGCTACCATAGATTTGAAAAAAAGCAATCACTATGCAGCAAACACATACACTTTTTGAGGGCTTTCGGGTTATAATGGGGCTTAGGTAAGGGTAGGACATTTTGGGGTAGTAGGCTTTACTACTTGGAGTTAGGCATACATTTTCAAATTATTCTACCACTTTTTATTTTTCTTCACCTTTTCATTGTGGAGATTCTCAAACATTCACAAAAGAACCAAGAAGATATTATTTATCAAAGTACACAAACTGATTTTTTATTTTTTTTATTTTTATTTTATTTTTATTTTTTTATTGTTTATTTTTTTATTTTTGTGAGAATCACTACCCCAAACTTAAAAGGTTGTTATCCCATGAGCAACCCTAAACTTAGAATTTTACCAAGACGAGACAAAATATTTCCTACCTAACTCCAAGTAAGGTGATTGAATTAAATTCAGGTCTTTGGCTTGTAATGTGACTGGTAACCAAAAGAAAGGGCAAGGCTCAAAGGGGCCGACAAAGGATAAAAATTGCATAGGGTAGTTAAAAATGCTCAAAAGGGTTGACAAAGGATAAAATTTGCATAAGGTAGTTAAAAAGGTTCAAACGACCTAATAAAATTGGCTCATTGTATGCATAAATTACAAGTGATGCAAGTCAAAATTAGTGCAAGTTCTAAAGGGATAACACGTGTCTTGATAATCACACAACAAAGAATGAAAGTGTTTAGGCTCAAAAGCTCACAACTAGGGTAATAGGAAAGAGTATGAACTACCTAAATGATGTCAAACATGCCACTACAAAATTTATTTTTTTTTTTTATAAAAAAAAAAAACTGCAAGTGAAACTTTGACAACCAAGGAGTAATCAACAATGCATGCATTGATGAAACTTATTGAATTAAGCAATGATATTTGCATTGGGGGTGGTCATGCTTCTAACATGAATAAAACATCTTTTACTCTTGGATCTTCACTATATTTACTCTTTCTAACGGCAGAATGGGTCCTTGATGTTCAACTTCTACATCGACTATCGAATTGAAAATCTCAATTCGGTTGCACCCATCTCTTTTGTTTGAATGCTTTATGGCTTTTAAAATATAGAATGTAATTGTTTCCTCATTTACCTTAAATTTTAAGGAGCCATTTGCCAGATCAAGGGGATACCATTGTCTTCTTCCATGTCTAGTACCACAAAATCTACTGGAAAAATAAACTTATCTACTTTGACCAACACATCTTCCACCACCCCATATGAGTGTTTTGTTGAACGATCCGCAAACTATAACATCAATTGTGTGTCTTTGACTCTTCCAATGTTTAACCTTTTGTATACGGAAAAAGGGCATAAGCCTTACACTAGCACCAAGATCACACAGGTCTTTCCCAAAATTTCTATCCCAATAGCGCAAGGAATAGAGAAGCTTCCAAGATCCTTGAGCTTCGGTGGTAGCTTCCTCTACAGAATAGCATTGTACTCTTCGGTAAGCATCATTGTTTCACTACCAAATTTTCTTTTCTTTAACATAATCTCCTTCATGAACTTGGCGTAAGCCGGCATCTGCTTTTGTGCTTCTGCAAAAGAAATGTTAATTTATAATTTTTTTTAAATACGAAGAAACTTACCAAATTGTTTCTCAGTTTCTTCTTTTCTTAATCTTTGAGGGAATGGAAGTTGAATTTCTGATTTTGACAGTGTCTCCTTGTTTTGTACCACATTTTATTCCTCTTTTTCAAGAGCGATGTGCTCCTCAATTGATGTCGGGGTGACCATTTCCTCCGAGTGGGTTGAATTTGAAGTACTTCCACTCTGTTTGGTTTTAGGTGGTACTTGTTCACTTACCTTGCCACTCCTCGTTGTCACTGCATTGACATTATTTCACAGATTCAAAACTGTGTCACAAGGCAAATTTCCAGGTATTCTTTGTGCCATTTCTTGAGCAAGTTGACCCTGTTGGGTCTGCAGATTCTTTATTGGTGCAGAGTGATTTTTCTGGATGGCTCTACACTCTTTAATGAAAGAACTTGTGCGTGTTACTAATTTCTCCATAGCACTCTCCCAAGCATCTTTTCGAGGTGGAACTTGATTTCCTTGAGCTCCTTGTTGACCCTGAGATCCACCCTGCTGATCTCTCCAAGAAAAATTTGGATGATTTCTCCAACCAAGGTTGTATGTACTACAGTATGGATTGTTCTGCTTCTCGTTATAACTCACAAAATTCACCTCTTCTAATTCTTCTATATCATTTTCATTCAGTGCTTCACAATCTCCATTTTTATGTGCTCCCCCATAAAAGTTACAACCAGTTTGTTTCAATAATTTGACAGGGGACACTTGGGGTTGTATATTTAGGGTTGTCATCCCCTTCTTTATCTCAGCGGCGATAACGTCTTCTATCTGTTTTGAGAGCAACCTTCCCGGAGCCAACCCAACATCCATAACATTCAATTCCAATATACTAGTTGTTGACCCACCACCTCGGTCATACAACATAATTTGTTCATTTGATGCCATGATCTCAATAATTTTTCGTGCTTCTGATGCGATCTTATAATTCAAAGAACCCTCTGTTGTATCGTCCAACATAATTCTAGTGCTAGGCCTCAAACCATTACAAAATATTTCCATTTGAGCAGTGTCGTCATATGCATGATTGAGGCATCCTGCTAGTAAACTCTTGAACCTTCAGTAAGTGTCACGAAGAGATTCTCCCTCTTTCTGTTTGTAATTGGAAATCTCTTGCCTTTTTCTAACGAACACAACTGGGGGAAAGTATTGTTACAAGAACTTATCTTCAAGTTCATCCCACGTGGTGATGCTACTAGCAGGAAAGGAGTTAAGCCACTCTTTAGCATCATCTTTCAATGACAATGAAATAATCTCAATCTCTTGCCTTCTTCAAAATAACCATCCAATTTCACTGTTTCACATAATTCAAAGAAGTTTGTGAGGTGTCTATTGGCGTCTTCGTTATGTTTACCGTAAAAATGAATCTCATTCAACTCTTGGAATAAAGCGGGGCTCACTTCAAACTTGTTAACTATAACTGATTGGTTATGGATGGCCAACTGAGCATGGTTTCTATTTTGATTCTCATACTCGTTGTGGGTACGTTCAGGTGGTGGTGGATCGGCCATTTCATAAATTATAAAGAAATCCCCCGTATCCTCTTCTTCCACTACTAACTGTCTTTTCCTTTGTCTCATTTCTCGAACCTCTTTTCGATTTGCTTTTGCAGTTTTTTCAATTTCTAGATCAAAGAAAATTTTAGCTAAGGACTGACCTCACATACAAGGTTAGACAAATTGTGAGTAATGAACAACTTTAAAGTAAAGAAAAATAAATAATTATGTAACAATTAAAGAGTTTTAAAACATAATTTTGTTTTTCAAAATTAAAAATAAAATAAAAGCAAAAATTTTATTGCAAAGAAAAAAATTCAATTAAGTAAATAAATTAAATTCAATAGTGATAAGGCAACTCCGACAACGACGCCAAAAACTTGATACCGTTTCAGCAAGTGTACTGAATCGTTGCAAGTAATAATTAAAACGGTAGTACCGAGTGTCAAACTCAAGGATTGCGTTTTACTATCTAATTATATTTAATTACTAAAATTGTAAGAAAAAAAAATTCCTAAATTGATTGAAATAATATTTAAAATTAACAATAATAATAAAATTGATCCTTTATAATTAGAAAAATGTAAGGGATGAGTTTCACTTTGAATCCAACCTTGGTGTCTAGTTTGATCCTAGTTACTGAATTCCTTTATTGAATTATTAACGAATTCTCTTTACTATTCTTGCCCTAATGTCTTAGTGACAGAACCTTTAATTCCAAATTAACCCCTAATTCATTAGTGGATTTAAGATTAGAATTAATCCTTACCATCCGGAACTCTCTTGTTAAACTATTACCTTGCAACTAAATTAATTGGTTTCATGACCTACATCTATCCCTAGACTAAAAATTCATGAATTTCTCATCTCAAGTATTCGTTAAGTCCACTTCTATTTCAAAATACGAATCGTAGAATATTTTAATGTTGACCAAGTAATAAAAAGCATTAAGCACATAGATGAGAAAAATAATTCAATAAACTCATTCAATAACTAGAAATCAAATCAGAAAAATAAGGATTTCATCTTGTTACACTCGTCCCTAACAGATAAGGTTTAGTTACTCATGACAGAGATAGAAAAGATAGAGATTAGAGAAGAATTACAAGAAAGATTCATGAATGATTATGAATAAAACTGCTCCAATGGTGTTAGAAACGACCGTCTTTGAGTTTCTCTACTAAGGCACAAGTCTCCAAACTTCTCAATAGTAAAAAAAGATGCCTAAAAAGTGATAAAAACTTCTCAATAGTCAATATTGCGGAAATGCGTCCCAAGCACAGCTTTTGCGCTTCAGGCGCATAGCTTCTTCATTTGACGTTTTATTTATTGTTCTCCTCTTTGGTGTCCGAGTTGGGCTCAGACGTATTCATGTAAGTTGTAGCTATGAATCATAGATTTCATTTGCACTTGGTGTGACTCCAATTGGACATCTACAACTCCAGATATGGCTGAAATACTCCACATAGGTCATGTTGATTTCTCACCAAAATTCAGCACTCCACTAAAATAAGGTAACAACGCAATACTATGAAAAATCTCTACTTAATCAAGAAAATAAGAACATAAACATTTCATTAAATCAAAGAACTAAAATCAACATAATATTTCAAATAAATCCTTAAACTAACTAATAAATTAAAGATAAATAAGACTAAAAACAATGAAAAATATGCATATGATGAAGAGTTATCACACACCTATTAGACCATTTTTACCTTAGAACAACCCAATGCTCTTCAAAGCCTCAATAGACTATAAATTAATTTTTATGGGTCCTCAATCACACTAGACCTAGAAAAAGTAGGGTGTTTAAGCTTCATGAGATTTGGTATAGTAACCTCAATCCCTTTAGTTGTGGCAGACGTCTATTGCTCAACTTGTCTAACCTCTTGTTGGCCGTCGAGATTTTCGTTTATTTGATCGCCCTCATGTTTTTGTTCGACAACAACCCCAACAAGTTATTTCACAACCTGTTGTAATCCCTGTAGACCCGCGAAAAACTTTTCTATGGCTGGATTTTCGCGCTTGAAACACGAACTCATTGACGAGCGGCTTGGGCTAGGGCAATTGACTCATCATCAATTTCCCTTATAATAGGATTCCTAGTCTTGGGTGGCACTCTCACCTAATCAAAGAACATTAATCAAAAATTGAACAAGACGACAAGGAAATATGGAAAGATATTGATGATGAATTTTAACATAGATTTAGACTACAAATGAGACTTTCATAAAGTGATAATAGCTCCTTATAAGTAAGTAGTGCTCAGATACACAATTTTCAGACAAGAAACTATTATCACCTTATGTTTGCAACTATTAGTGTAACACCCCGTTTTTCAAAGCGAGGGTATATTTTTTTTTTCAAAAGAGATTCATAAAAACAAAGGAATAAAGAAGAAAATACTTTTGGATAAACATTTAAGTTGTAACACAACGACAAATAAGTCAACAGAATTTACAAGCAGCGGAAAAGTTTCTCCAAATATAATTCCAAAGCATTTACACAAATACAAATGGTACATGGAACCCATTCAAATAAGATGTCAAACTGACAATATTAGTATCAATACAGTTTTCCAAATTAAAATACTCCAACCCAAAAAGAAGGACGTCTAGTCCCTATACATCAACCTAATCTGATCATCCTACCAGAAAAAACTATACACCCTGAGTGGTCTCCACGCGCCCCGTGAGATCCTCCTCACGTAGCTCCAGTCAAGCATTCCCATCCATAGGGTACGAACCAGTAGGATCGTCCTGACTCTCATCTGAGGGCAAAGCCCAGATTTCCACAATAGTTGTGAAGGGTCACCAACCGAAATTAACAGATAACACATAACATTTAAGTTTTAAATGCACAAAATAACCTTTCAACTAAGCATGCACCTTAAAAGGGTTTCCATATGCCAAACATGCATAAACAAGGTTGAAAAATGAAGTTTTTAACAAAACAGCATTGTTGTATTCGAATACAGCATCTTTGTATTCGAATACAAGGCTGTTTCAGCATTCAGCAAAAAAAACAGCATGTTTGTATTCGAATACGACAGTCTGTATTCGACTACACAGTAAGTCAGTAGCAAAACATGTCTGTATTCGAATACAGCCGTCTGTATTCGACTACACAGTAAGTCAGTGGCAAAAACAGCATGTTTGTATTCGAATACAGCTTTCTGTATTCGAATACACATCAGACAGCAACAGGATAACAGCAAAAATCAGCAAAATTCAGCTTTTTAAAGGGTTTCGAAACCAATCAACACTTACACACAAATCCAAACAATCACACTTAGCAATTATAGCGCAATCACCACGACATCTTGAGTTTCGAAATAGTATTGCAATCAAACATGCTATCACCAAATTCTAAAACATAACACTTAACACTTATAACACCATTACTAATACATCATGGGCTTCGAAATGGTATTGCAATCAAACATGTTATCACCAAATTCCAAAACATACACTTAACACTTATAACACAATACTACACAGACAAAATGAACCAACAATTCACAATTTAACAGGGTGTAGTCTCTCACGGACTAACACATGTGCAGTCTCTCACGGACAAACATAATTCACCAAGAAACGTAAGTCGTAAACGTACAACCTATCACGGGTCAGTATTGTTTACCGAGGTGCCACCTATCACGGGTCAACACAACTTACCCAACTTAAATCGTAAACGTACTGCCTATCACGGGCCCGTATCGTTTACCAAGGTGCCACCTATCGCGGGTCAGCACGATTTACCAAAACTCACATAAGTAAACAAGACATTAAGAGATTCCCCATTCTTAATTCTTATTTAACTTAAACTAGGGTGTAGTCTCTCACGGACAAACCCCTGTGCAGTCTCTCACGGACAAACACAATTCACCAAGGAACGTAAGTCGTAAACGTACCACCTATCACGGGTCAGAACTGTTTACTGAGGTGCCACCTATCACGGGTCAGCACAACTTACCAAACGTAAATCGTAAACGTACTGCCTATCACGGGCCCGTACCGTTTACCGAGGGGCCACCTATCACGGGTCAGCACAACTTACCAAACGTAAATCGTAAACGTACTCCCTATCACGGGCCCGTACCGTTTACCAAGGTGCCACCTATCGCGGGTCAGCACGATTTACCAAAACACACATAAGAAAACGAGACATTAAGAGATTCCCCATTCTTAACGCCCAGTTAACTTAAACGATTTTTCAAAACAACATTAAGTAAATAAGTCATTAAGAGATTCCCCATTCTCAATACTTATTTAACTTAAACGATTTTCCAAACAAATATTAAGTAACCAAGACATTAAGAGATTCCCCATTCTTAACGCCCAGTTAACTTAAACGATTTTCAAAACAAATATTAAGTAACCAAGACATTAAGAGATTCCCCATTCTTAACACCCAGTTAACTTAAACGATTTTCAAAAACAAATATTAAGTAACCGAGACATTAAGAGATTCCCCATTCTTAACGCCCAGTTAACTTAAACGATTTTCAAAAACAAATATTAAGTAACCGAGACATTAAGAGATTCCCCATTCTCAACGCCCAGTTAACTTAAACGATTTTCAAAAAAACAAATATTAAGTAACCGAGACATTAAGAAATTCCCC
>NC_021160.2:24198733-24203884 GCF_000331145.2 Cicer arietinum | reverse complement strand
ACAGATAAGTCCCTAAATGCAAACTAGAAGTTTGGAAGGAGCCCTTACCTTAATGTTAGCTTTAACGTGCGTTTCCGGTTCCGCGAGTAAATCCGATAAAATCTCTGTTCGCAACGTCGCTTCCAAATTTAGTTCACTAGCACCGTAGCATGGTAGTGAGCAACTTTCCCTTCTATCTCTTCGCGGAATGAAGCTTAGATCTAGATGAAACGGAGGGGTTTGTGTTTGACGGTTTTGAAATCCCTAACACCGTTTTTCTTCGTTTTCGAATCAACGAGGGAGAGTGAAGTTAAGAAATCCTTATCCTATCACTCACCAAGCTGTGGGTTTCTAATCTTGAAGAAAAAGGAAGCACAAAAATGAAGAAGAAGGAAGAAGAAGAAGAGAATGGGTTCGCAATGGAGGGGAACGTGTTTTTCTTCCTCTGTTTATGTTTGTTTCCTTTCTTTTCCTCCATTCTAACATATATATACATATGTTACTTTATATTAATTATATATATATATATATATATATATAAAATTATAATTAACAAATATCTCAAAATATCTAGATATTTGTTAATTTACCATTTCACCCGTAACGCATAAAATTCTCCTTAAAGGATTCACCGCACTTAATTTAATTTATTCATCGACAAGTAATTCTAAACAGCCTCGAAATATCTTTTTGATCATATAAACTCCAAAATATTATTAACTTTGGCTAAAAAGCCTTCGAGCCAAAATCCAAAATACACAAAAATACATAAAGTATACTTTAAAATTATGGGTCTTACAATTAGGACATATAACTGGGCTCTAATACCAACTTTGTTACAACCCAAAAATTGAACATCATGATCGGTGCACAAATTATACTCCTAGTCTGGCAAGTTTATCAACTAACTTAACAACTAAGCATTTAAATATTTTCAAATAACCAATTAAAAAATATATAATTTTTAGAGAATTCGACAAAGTATCCTTTATAACTTTAACATTTTCAAAATTTAAAATCCTATTTCAAACATTTAACTCAGCCATATCTCAAATAGCAAAATCTAAATATTAATACATTTCGCAAAGTACTTTCTAGACTCAAAATAACTGCAAAATACATCACAACTCAACAGACTATACAAAAGGACCCTCGATCAAAGAGGTCTACCAAAAAATGATTCAGACTTGAATCTACTAACAGCTTGTTACTCAACTACCAGTGAATTTGAAAAAATGAACAACACGAAAATGGTAAGCCACAAGGACTTAGTGAGGAGACAACAACCACCATTAACTAGAAGGGAAACACAAAAATGCATGAATAATTGTTTTACAACCTTGTGGCAATTATGTTAAACAATATTATCTTAAATATAGATAATTACTAAATAAAGTATACACCTGATAAGATCATTAAACTTATAATTTAGTAGTTCATGTATAAATATTTAAAATCCAATACAAAAAGAAGTGAAATCATAACGAACAACCCTAAAAATCATAGAAAATCAAACAAGTAAAAACATAAATTTTTGAGAATCAAGAAATGGTTTTATCTCATTAATATCCATCTCCTCCTAAATTTTTGTTGTGGAGTCAGAAGAAGCAAGGAGAAAATAAAAGAAAATAAAAATGGGGAGAGGGGTTGGTGTTGTTGTCGAGAGAGAGAGAAGAAGGAGGGAAAAGGTGAAGTGGAAATGAAGGTGGAATAAAGTTTGGTTTGGTTTGTTTGTTTTAATTATTTATTTATATGTGTAAAACGATGCGTTTCACTAAGAATGACTTTCTTATTGTCCAAGTACATGGTTGATGATATAATTATTGATTCTACTAATGCTAAACTATGCCAAGAGTTTTCTAATTAACGCACAATGTAATGCACAATGTAATTGAGATAAGCGTGATGGGTGAACTTAAATTCTTTATTGGGATCCAAATTCATCAAAGCTGAAAAGGAGTATGTATTCATGAGACCAAATATACAAGAAAACACATACAGAAAACAAAAAGTAGTACAACAAAGCCACACACATCAAAAGCAACACACACACACAAAAACAAAAAGAATAAGAGAACACATAATAATAACTAAAATAATATTAAAAAGAAGAGATGACTGCTCTTGCTAGTGGCTAGAGGTTGTTGGGGATGTGGTGGTCAATGCTCTTGCTAGTGGCATAGGTTAATACTTTTTTTAGGATTTTTCGTAAAATAGGTATAAATATGAGAGTAATTAAATATAGTAGCTACAAGTACCTCACTATTTGCCCCCTTCCCGTTGATTGGAAAATAATAGAATTGTCCATTTATTTCATCTGTGGTAACCCATTCAACTACTCATTCTGAATTCATCAAGAATTTTATGCACGGGTGCAAAAAAATTTGCCACCCTTAAATCAAACTAATGGAGACTCCTACACTCCAATATCTGAATACGATAATAAAGAGATGTACCACTCCAGTTAACAGATGACCCTGTTTGCTTCCCTCTAGGAAACACATTTCAAGAGTTTGAAAAGAAAAGAAAAAAAAGACATTTCAATTTGAATTATAATTTTATTATTTGTATTTTGACTCTTTCTCACTCTGTAGGTCATAACTTGAGCTTTGGATATCCGATTGGCATATATAAGCAGGCGTTGGAAAGATAAAAATCTGAGCTACAACTTTTGTGTTGGAAGAAAAGACCAATTCTGAACTTTTCTGACCTAAATTGCAGATTTGTAATCTGGACGTTTGTAATAAATTTAATTAGCGGGTCACTTTTTTTTAAACCTTAAAGTCCAATATCAAGTACTATATATTGGCAGTTTTGTTTATTTTCTAAAAACGAAAAAATTAGGATTGAAATTGCTAGAAGAAATAAACAGTTTTATTTTAATTTCATGGAAGGCTAATTTTATAAAATTAATCCACGAGTTCAGAGTTTCATCAACACCTTGAGATTCAGGTTACACTGTCAATTTTGATTCATAATTCTATTCTTGTTTATTTCATTATATTGATATTTTGATTGCTTAAATTGAATTTCAATAGGATTGATTAAATGTATTTGACATAATTTGGTTTCGATTTCTAATTTAATTGAATTATAATTTTGCGACGCTTAATCGTTAATTGTAATCTTTGGATGATTGTGATGCTTAATCCAATCAAAGAAACCAAATTCACATAGCATTGATTACGCTTGTTTGATCAATTCCATAGTCAAATAAGAATAGAATCAAAAATTAAAAAATAAACTCATTGATAGAATATGTGATACGTCTAAAACTCGAATAAGTGGATTAATCATTTTGCTCATCTGTTAAATCAAAAATCTATAAAACCCCTTTTTTAATTTCAATTTTCAATTCGGTTATTATAATTATATTAGAAGTCCTTGTGAAAAGATTCGAGTTATTACCTCTATTTACATTTTATCAATTGTATTTGACCTATGTGCGACAACGAATCAAATTGGCACCGTTGTCGGGGACTCTCTGATAATAATATTAACTCTGTTTTCAGGCGACTGTCTTGGATTGCGCCGAAAGTTCGCTAGAAAATCAGAAGAAGAAAAAAAATAAGGAATAGGAGTCCGTATAAGTTCCTTATACGGGAACCAAGGTCAAAATCTCAAATTCCTCCGTTTAGACCCTTTTTTGAATTTTTTTGAATATTTCATATTCTCCAAAAATTCCAAAAAAAATTGTGTTGCCTTTATTTGATTTTTAGAAATTTTTGGTAGTATTTTTATATTTTTTGGATTTTATTGGATAGGGTTTTCATTTTTTCACTTCAAATTTAGCATTTGGGACATTGATGGAATTTCATAATTGTTATTTTGTATTGCATTGTTATGATGATTCATGACTAGGGCTAGTTCTGTAAATCTTCATTCTCTTGAACCTGAAATAGATAGGACATTTCATTTACGTCATAGACTTAATAGAGCTATTAGTGTTAACGAGTTAGAGTCAAATACTGAAATTGACAACTTGTTGTAAAATATGACTGATGCGAACAATAGAACCTTAAGACAACTTGTTGCACCTAAATTATTTTCCGACCATTAATTTTAATCCAAATTCCAAAAATATATTTTTGGCATTTAACTCACTCAAAAATTGGGCTAACAACCTAAGAAATTCCACACAAAATACCCTAAAATTGCATAATTTAGGATTTAAAAACTATGGGTCTTACATTACTACCCCCCTAAAATTAGATTCGTCCTCGAAACTTAAAGTACGAGTAGCAATCCACACTAGGTTTGTACTCAAATTCAACACACTAATCACAATTTGTTTCACCCGGCCTTCTCGAAAAAAGTGTTGCCTACCCCTTTTCATAGGGTGTTTAATAACTTCACACACATCCATAGTCGGTAAGGCTCGTCCGTTCCATTCAACATGATTTTGTCTACTATCAACAAGAGATTAAGGATGATCAGTCCCTCAATTTGTCAATAATTAGCCAACAACCATGATAGTGGCTTAGACTATATTAGCCGAACTGTAATAGCGCTCCTTGCAACTTACAAAAGCAGTCAACAATCTTCTCAAAGTCCATTGAATTTCTCTTATTTTCCTATAACTTTGATCCTGTCGACGAAGTAAAATATCCCATACCTATGTCACGTAGTCTCATTGGCATCTACTTGGTACGAAACATCCATTTGGTACCAAACTGACAATCCGTCATCT
The DNA here is from genome assembly GCF_000331145.2 of Cicer arietinum. Classification (NCBI taxonomy): domain Eukaryota; kingdom Viridiplantae; phylum Streptophyta; class Magnoliopsida; order Fabales; family Fabaceae; genus Cicer; species Cicer arietinum. The sequence goes on along the minus strand of NC_021160.2, from coordinate 24,199,215 downwards.
GGAAGATCTTTTCCACTTCTTGAATCCACTAGTCAACTCTTTTCCTGAGTCCTCATCACCCTTGAACTTTGGAGGATGGTAACGACTAAATATTCTAACTCTCTTAATCTTAAGAGCACAGATCTCTCTTTTCCTCTTCTCCAGATCCCGCAGAGTCTTTGCAGCAGTTCGTGCAACAACAAAACCTCCATGTTATTTGTAGCTCCAACCATTTGATCATCCCTACTGACGTTCATCCTTGCAACGCCATTCTCTCTTGGAGGTAGTGTTTTCGAAAAAACAACATCAAGAAGAAGTATTAACACCACTTCGAATAATTCCAAAACTAAGTTTCAAATATATCAACACATAATAACTATTTTGGAGTTGACAACCCAAACCACCTAAACCGACGCATGATCAGATAACAACTCCCAACCTACAGGTTGACCTACAATCTATAACCAAAGGTTCCACAGCCCCCAGAAAACCAAAAACCAAAG
>NC_021160.2:24191302-24197415 GCF_000331145.2 Cicer arietinum | reverse complement strand
TTTATTATTGGAACAAAACACTTGACATCGATTATGCAATCGATTTATATAAGTCTGCACATAATTTACTGAAAAGTGTTTTTAAAAGAATCGATTGGGAAATCGATTGGTTTGTATAGTTTCAAGATTCAAGAAAAACAAGACTCGCGATAATCGATTGGCAAATCTTTATAACTTTAATGAATCGATTGGTAAATCGATTTATTAGTTGTTTTTCAGAAACTATATAAACTGTTTTCAATCATTCTCTCAATAACACTTGAATATACTTCAGAACATTGAAGAACTCTTAAGAACATTTTGCAAACATTTTGATATTGCCTTTTTCAGATCAAGACAAAAAGATTATCCATACCAAAAAGATTATCCATAATCATTGAGAGAGCTGAAAAAGAATTCTTGAGAGAAAAAGACAATGTTCTCATAAACACTCATTGAACAACCAGATTCTTGTGAGATACATTGATCAAGATTGAAGACAAACTTTTTACTTCTTTTATTTTGTTTGTAACAAACACTCTGTAAAGAAACGAGTGTGAAAAATCCAGCTAGAAACTGGTGGTGATCTTCTTGGGTGAGAGGCCTCATCAAGAAGGAGCTGAACTTGATCTTGTGTGAGTCTGTCGAGTGACTGCAAGGATCAAGGGGTTAAGCAATAGGAAAGAGATTGAGTTAGATAGATAGGTTTCGAGGAAATTGGACAATCTGTAAACAAGTCTCAATTCTTTCTATTGGAGAAAAAGCTGAAATCCAGTTGGATTGTCAGGACTGGATGTAGGTTGTCTTATTGACAACTGAACCAGGATAAACCTTGGTGCATTCTATCCCTTATCCTTTTACTTTTAATTGTTAATCTTGTATGCCGCATTATAATTCCGCTGTGTATGAATCTGAACAAATCTTGCATCGTATGATTGTATGTTCGATCTTAATTGTATGCTAGACGTATTCGATTTTCTATATTGGTTTAATTTGTTAAAGACTGATATATTTTGTAATTACGAGGTCATAATAATCAACAATTGGCACCAGAGCCTGACTTTTTTAAAGGTAAAACTCATAAAAGGAACATGGCCTCAGCTGATTTGCTAGGAGAAGGTGCTTCACTTGCAAGACCCCCAGCCTTTGATGGAACCGCATACATGTATTGGAAACATAGGATGCTGATATTTCTGGAAGCTAGTGGTATTGATTTTCTAGATGCTGTAGAAAATAGACCCTACATACCTAAAATTGCTGGAACAAATGACTTGATGATCCCCAAGCCCAGATCCGAATGGTCTGAGGACGATAAAAAGAAGGTAGGTTATAATGCTAAAGCTAAGAATATTATAACATCTGCTTTGTGTGCAGAAGAATTCTTTAGGGTATCAAACTGTAAATCAGCAAAGGAAATGTGGGACATTCTTCAAGAAACACATGAAGGCACTACAGACGTGAAAAGAGCTCGTGTAAATACACTTATGCATGAATACGAATTGTTTAGCATGAAGAAAGATGAATCTATAAGTGATCTACAGACGAGGTTTACACACGTTATAAACAACCTTCATGCCCTGGAAAAACAGGTGGAGAATGAACAGCAAATCGGAAAGATCATGAGGTGTTTGACAAGAGAATGACAGCCCAAAATAACTGTTATTGCTGAATCGAAATATCTGGCAAAAATGACCATTGCAACATTGTTTGGAAAGCTCAGGGAGCACGAAATGGAGTTGCATAGACTAGATGAGTTAGAGCAAGATAGCAGGAAAAAGAAAGGACTGTCTTTGAAAGCCCAAACGCATCAATCAAAAACTGAACAAGAAAGTTGCTCAGATGAATCAAGCAGTGAGACTGATGAAGAGCCTGAGATTGGTTTGCTTGTCAAAAAGTTTAAGAAATTTCTGAAAAAGAAAGACAAAAAATTCAGAAAGTCATCCAGTTCTAAGACTAGTGACAACAAGAAAATTACCTGTTATGAGTGCGGTAAAACAGGTCACATAAAGTCGGAGTGTTACAAGTTGCAGAACAAAAATAGAGCTACAAAAACTAAAGGCAAGGAACCAGTCACCAAAACCAGAAAAGCATATGTTGCATCGAATGACAACGAAGAATCCTCTGCCTCTTCAGATGAAGAAGAAGCAAATTTATGTCTCATGGCAAATACCGACTCAGAATCAGAAAATGAGGTTAGTTCACAATCTAATCCAACTTATGATGAACTACAAGAAGCTTTCAATGAACTGCATGATGAGTATGTGAATTCTATAAAACAGTTGATAAGCACAAAGAAAATGCTTGAGCAAATGAAAAATGATCATAAAGAAATTGAAAATTTGTATGAACAACTGAAAAAGGATTCACATGACAAATCTGCAAGATGCATTGAACTTGAAAAAAATGTTGCATCATTAAAATCTGATTTATTGAAGTTTGCTAGTAGTGAAGATAAACTGAATGTCATACTTAGCAATCAAAGACATGTTAATGAAAAATCTGGTTTAGGATATAAACCCAATATGCATGTTAAAAGGAATAACACTAGATATGGTATTGGTTATATGCAAACCAGAAATGTCAAACATGGTCAGAAATCTGCTATTTCAAGGAATATGTATGACATCTTTACTAAACCAAACAAACATTCATCCTTTGATGGTACATGTCATTTCTGTTGCAGAAAGGGACATTTTGTTTCAAATTGCAAATTTAAAAAATTAGCCAATAGAGGATGGAAGCAAGTTTGGATAGCAAAGAAACCAATTTTTGACACTAACCTTCCAGGACCCAATTTAAATTGGGGACCTAAATTAAAATTCTGATTGTGTGTTGCAGGTGTGCTTGACATCCACTAAGCATTCTTGGTATTTAGATAGCGGATGCTCAAAGCACATGACAGGAGACAAGTCCAAATTCCTGTCTTTGACATTAAAGGAATGAGGTTTTGTCAAATATGGTGACAACAATAGAGGAAAGATTATTGGAATTGGTGACATAGGTAATGAGTCAACTGCAGTAATCAAAAATGTCTTGTATGTAGAAGGGCTAAAACACAATCTAATGAGTATAAGCCAGCTATGTGATAAAGGCTTCCAGGTAAGTTTTTCATCACAATCTTTCATTATTGAGCATAAAGATGACAAACACATAAAGTTAGTTGGTGATAGAATTAATAACATTTATATGTTAGATTTTAATTCTTTGCCAAGTACTATATGTTGTTTGTTATCTAATTCAGATGAGACTTGGTTATGGCATAAACGTATAGCGCATATTCATATAGATCATTTGAATAGACTATTTAGCAAACAACTAGTTATAGGTCTCCCTAACAAGAAGTTTACTAAGGATAGACTTTGTGACTCCTGTGAGAGAAGCAAACTAGTTAAAACTTCTTTTCCCTCAATAGATATGGTCAAAACCAATAGGGTTTTGCAGTTAGTACACATGGACCTTTTTGGTCCTGCTCAAGTGAAGAGCTTTGGAGGTAACCTCTTATGGATATGTGTTGGTAGATGACTATTCCAGGTTCACATGGACATATTTTCTGGCTCACAAGAGTGAGGCATTCTCAACTTTTAAGAAATCTGCTACTTTGGTTCAAAATGAGAATGACCAGAAAATTGTATCAATTAAAAGTGATCATGGAGGTGAATTCCAAAATGATTCTTTTCAAACTTATTGTGAACAACTTGGAATCAACCACATACATTCTGCCCCTAGGACACCACATCAAAATGGGGTAGTGGAGAGGAAAAATAGATCCTTAGAAGAGTTAGCTAGGACTATGCTTAAGGACTCCAACCTACCTAAGTATTTTTGGGCAGATGCAATTAGTACAGCCACTCATGTTGTCAATAGAGTACTCATTAGGCCCCTGCTTAGAAAAACCCCCTATGAGCTTTACAAGGGTAGAAAACCAAACATTTCCTACTTTAGAATCTTTGGTTGTAAGTGCTTTGTGTTGAACAATGGCAAAGAACACCTAGGAAAGTTTGACCCTAAGGCAGATGAAGGTATTTTTCTAGGATACTCTCAAACCAGTAAGGCCTATAGAATCTACAACAAAAGAACAAAGACAATAGAAGAGTCAGTTCATGTAAAGTTTGATGAATTATTTGCAGAAAACTTGAACAAAACTCCTCATGTGGTTGATGACGTTTTGGATGAAATTGTAGAGTCTGAACCATTAGAACAACCTGTAGCTGTCCCTCCAACTAGAACTGACTGTGTAGAACCTATAAGAACCGGTGATTTACCTAAGGAATGGAAGTTCAACAGAAACCACCCCATAGACAACATTATAGGCGATATCTCTAAAGGTGTTGCAACTAGGAAGAACCTTAGACAATTCTGTAACTTTACAGCCTTTGTGTCTCAGATTGAACCTAAGAACATTAAGGAAGCCCTGTTAGATAGTGAGTGGATACTTGCTATGCAAGAGGAGTTAAACCAGTTTGAGAGAAACAAGGTGTGGAGTTTAGTACCTAGACCAGAGGGTAAGCACATCATAGGAACCAGATGGGTGTTCAGAAACAAGTTGGATGAGAATGGTGTGATAACAAGGAACAAAGCTAGACTAGTAGCCAAGGGTTATAGTCAAGAGGAGGGAATAGATTTTGATGAAACCTATGCCCCTGTAGCTAGATTAGAAGCCATAAGAATTTTATTGGCTTATGCTTGTATAATGGACTTTAATCTTTATCAAATGGATGTGAAAAGTGCCTTTCTCAATGGTGACCTTCAAGAGGAAGTTTTTGTTAGCCAAACACCTGGTTTTGAAAATCCTGATTTTCCTAATCATGTGTATAAGCTATCAAAGGCCCTCTATGGGTTGAAACAAGCTCCAAGAGCTTGGTATGAGAAGCTCAGCAATTTCCTTATTCAACAAAACTTTTTAAGAGGAAATGTTGACAAGACCCTTTTCACAAAAACTACTGGAAATGATATCTTGCTTGTCCAAGTATATGTTGATGACATAATATTTGGATCTACAAATAATAAACTGTGCAAAGAATTTGAAAATTTGATGAAAGGTAAATTTGAAATGTCAATGATGGGTGAACTGTCATATTTCTTGGGATTTCAAATTAACCAAAGCAAGCAAGGCATTTTCATTAGTCAATCTAAATACTGTTCTGATTTGATAAAGAAATTTAACTTTGAAAATCTTAAATCCATTGATACACCCATGAGTCAAGGAAATTTCTTAGACCGAGGTATGATAGGATCTTTGCTCTATCTTACAGCAAGCAGGCCAGACATCATGTTCAGTGTTTGTATGTGTGCAAGGTACCAATCCAATCCTAAGGAGTCTCACCTGAGTGCAGTTAAGAGGATTTTCAGATATCTAGTAGGAACTAAGAGTCTAGGCTTGTGGTATCCGAAGGGATCAATCAACGTGTACCCTAGTTGGTTACTCAGATTCAAACTTTGCCGGATGCAAACTCGACAGGAAAAGAACTTCTGGAACTTGTCATTTACTTGGAAACTCTCTTGTGTCATGGTTTAGCAAGAAACAGACTAGCATTGCTCTATCAACTGCTGAAGCTGAATACATTGCAGCTGGGAGCTGTTGTGCTCAGATTCTTTGGATGAAACAACACTTATTGGATTTTGGTGTTGACTTAGGAACAGTACCTATTATGTGTGATAACACAAGTGCAATAAGTATTACTAAGAATCCAGTGATGCACTCCAAGACCAAGCACATTGAAGTAAGACATCATTTTATAAGGGATCACTTTCAAAATGGAATCATTAAGTTTGAGTATGTTAACACAGCTGAACTGCTGGCTGACATCTTCACCAAAGCTTTACCAAGAGAAAGTTTCCAGCATATAAGGATGAAACTAGGGATCATTGATCCTAGTGAGGTCTGATATTTGAATCCTTTCACAGGACACTTCTAGTGCTTGCAATGTTTTCCAGTTAAATCGATTTGGGAATCGATTACCAGCTTGGTAAATAGTTTACAAAATCGATTTGGGAATCGATTGTGTTGGCCCCAGACTTCAAAGTTCAGAAAATTTTTTTACCTTGCCCTGAGCGTCGATTGGGAAATCGAATAGTTCACTTTTCAACTTTAAAACAATCGATTTGGACATCGATTAAGTAAATCTGGAAATCGA
>NC_021160.2:24188024-24190453 GCF_000331145.2 Cicer arietinum | reverse complement strand
TGTTACTATCTACATTCAATCTACTTCAACTTACAATTATGGCACGAGTTAAGCAAACACAGATTAGAACTCCCTCACCATCATCTTCATCAAGTGGGAGAACCCCCTCACCACCACCTACTTTAACCAAAAGGGTTCCCATTCCAACTCATAAAATTCTTGCCAAGGACAAAGGCAAGGCACCTGTTGTTATTCAAGAGAAAACCAAAAAGAGAAAGGAGCCACCAACTGAGAAGCTTTTGGCTGACGCCATGAAAGAAATTTCTCAGAAGAAGAAGAAACCAGTTTCTTCACCCCCTCCTAAGAAAACTCCTGCATCCAAGGATAAAGATGTAGAACCTACCATACCATCAGACTTTCTTAAAAGGAAAATCCATGAGGGTCGGACTCTGGATTTTGCCTACTTTGATGCAGAAGGCTTCACTTTCCAAGACCATCTGAGGTTTCACGGTCTTGAGGGTTTTCTCTCCTATACTATTGATAGTTATCCAAGGTTAATAAGGGAATTCTACTCAACTTTCAAGTTGACTGAAGAAGGTTTCAAGGCTCAGATCAAAGGGAAAAGGATTTTCATGTCCTTTGAAGATTTTTCTGTTTTGACAGGATTGCCATTTCATGGAACTTCAATAGATGGCAGTTCTGAGGCTGACATGGCTGACGAAGGATGGGAAGAGTCGTTTGACAGGCATACTGTTGTTAAAGACCTGATGATTGATGGTTTTGTTGAAACCATTTCACTGCCTATCGGTCAAATGAAGGTCCAACATCGAATGCTGATGTATACGCTGACCCGGATGCTTGTGCCATGATCCGGTAACCATGCAGTAGTCCAGAAGTTGGATATACTACTGTTATGGGGTTTGTCAAAGGAGCTCAGAATGAGCTGGGCATGGATTGTGCTAAGGCACATGCTGGAGGCTTCACAGAGTAAGCTTGTGTTACCGAGATTCTGAAACACTTCAAGGTATCGTTTGTTAATGAAGAATCTTCAAAGACCACTTTAATTTTTGGAGAATCAATTGTAAACCAGATGCAATTGAAAAGGTTACATGGTATTTGGATAAGACCTCATCCGAATGTTGAACCAGCTCAACCTCATCCTCAACCAGCTACTGAAACAGCCCCTCCTGAGTTTGTTGCAAAATTAATGGAATTTATAGAAGCTCAGATGGCTCACAATGCCAAAATGCTAGAGTCACAGGCAAGAATGAAAGTTGTCTTGACCATTCTTCAGACTTCCCTGAATTCAATTGTTCAGGATGTGACTGCAATTCAAGCGCATTTGGGCATAAAGCTGTCATTTGAAGATATAGCAGACATCGGTCGTCAAGCAACAGAGGAACCTAACCCAACTCCCCTAGATCATCCTACAACTCACGTTGAGGAGACACCTGCTGAGGGTAATACAGCGGTCTCTGCCTCTCCCTTAGATAATAGTGAGGACCAGCCAAGTTTAGGAGATTAGGTGTCTAGGATCTGTGTTGTTTTGTAATGACTTGATGTATTCATTTCTTCTATATATATATATAATGCACTAGAATGTTAATTCCATTACTCTCTGAAATCATTTGCCATAATCTTTTAATATGCTCATTTATTGCTCTGATATACTGTTTTCTAATTTCAACCCCCAGTGCTTATGTTTACTAACATAGGGGGAGGAAATTTTTTTTTTTCTGCCTTTTTGCCTTAACTGAAAAAGGGGGAGAGAAATTATTAACTTGCTAATGACTGCTGCATAATTTTGATAACTCTGATGAATGACTGATAATGAATTATTAGAATGCTCTGATATTGTTAAATAGCTTGTGCATAAACTGACAAAGGGGGAGAGAAATTATAACTTGTTTGATTCAGAGAAATAATATCTTGGTTATAATTTGATGCTTATACTGTTGTGCTATTTTACTATTTTACTCTGATGACTGATAAAACTCTGATGAATGAATGTTAATGAATTATTAAGATGTTTTGATAAATAGCATGTGTACTGTTATGCTCTGATCTGATGCTCTAATCTGATTTTATGATCTGATAATGGTACATATGATGCTATGAAAATATATCTGTTGTTAATATTATGTCTTGAAATGCTCAAACTCAAGTTAAAATTATATGCTTGTTACTTATGGAAAAAGGGGGAAATTGTTGGACTCTAGTCCTCTTAATCCTAATTTTGACATAATTAACAAACATACAATGTTCATACATCATATGATAAATCTAACATTTTAACTGAGCAAGATTTCAGGAACAAAAACTCAACCCTACACACTTGAGACAAATTGCTTGGAACTCAAGAAATCAACAAAAGTTGAAAATCTACTGAGTAAATCGATTGGGAAATCGATTTCGTAAAAGGGTTGTAAGGAAACATACTGTTTGTGGTTATACAATCGATTAGGCAATCGACTGGCACAATCAGAAAT
>NC_021160.2:24186282-24187985 GCF_000331145.2 Cicer arietinum | reverse complement strand
ACATCACAAAGTAAAACTGATTGAAACAAATCGATTGGGAAATCAATTGGGAAAGTCACAGGGACAATCCATTTACTAGGCTAATCGATTGGCAAATCGATTGCTTAAATAATATTTCAAAAGTAACATGACTTGTGACAAACACAATCGATTGGACAATCTATTGTGAGAATTTCAATCATGTTAAGTTTGGTATCAATCGATTGGGAAATCGATTGAACTAAACAACTGGTAAGAACTTTTCAGGAAAATACTACCAAATCGATTGGCACTCCGATTAACATGAAATTAGCTAAGTTCCTGCTTTAAACACAATCGATTGGCAAATATTTTGAAATCACAGTGAACTCTCAGTTTGTGGCCAAATCGATTATGTGTATTTGTGAATCGATTATGTGACTTGGTAAATCGATTAAGTAATCGATTGGTGTGACTTTATTATTGGAACAAAACACTTGACATCGATTATGCAATCGATTCATATAAGTCTGCACATAATTTACTGAAAAGTGTTTTTAAAAGAATCGATTGGGAAATCGATTGGTTTGTATAGTTTCAAGATTCAAGAAAAACAAGACTCGCGATAATCGATTGGCAAATCGATTAAGCCCGTTTTATAACTTTAATGAATCGATTGGTAAATCGATTTAGTAGTTGTTTTTCAGAAACTATATAAACAGCTTTTCAATCATTCTCTCAATAACACATCAGAATACTTTTGAACACTTGAATATACTTCAGAACACTGAAGAACTCTTAAGAACATTTTGATGACATTCTGATATTGCTTTTTTAGATCAAGACCAAAAAGATTATCCATAATCATTGAGAGAGCTGAAAAAGAATTCTTGAGAGAAAAAGACAATGCTCTCATAAACACTCATTGAACAACCAGATTCTTGTGAGATACATTGATCAAGATTGAAGAAAAACTTTTTACTTCTTTTATTTTGTTTGTAACAAATAATCTGTAAAGAAACGAGTGTGAAAAATCCAGCTAGAAACTGGTGGCGATCTTCTTGGGTGAGAGGCCTCATCAAGAAGGAGCTAAACTTGATCTTGTGTGAGTCTGCCGAGTGACTGCAAGGATCAAGGGGTTAAGCAATAGGAAAGAGATTGTGTTAGATAGATAGGTTTCGAGGAAACTGGACAATCTGTAAACAAGTCTCAATTCTTTCTATTGGAGAAAAAGCTGAAATCCAGTTGGATTGTCAGGACTGGATGTAGGTTGTCTCGTTGACAACTGAACCAGGATAAACCTTGGTGCATTCTATCCCTTATCCTTTTACTTTTAATTGTTAATCTTGTATGCCGCATTATAATTCCGCTGTGTATGAATCTGAATAAATCTTGCATCGTATGATTGTATGTTCGATCTTAATTGTATGCTAGATGTATTCCATTTTCTATATTGGTTTAATTTGTTAAAGACTGATATATTCTGTAATTACGAGGTCATAATAATCAACAAAGGGTCACTGTAACACCCCGTTTTTCAAAGCGAGGGTATATTTTTTTTTTTTTGAAAGAGATTAAAATAAAACAGAGAATTAAATCAGGAAATGCCTTTGGATAAATAATTGAGTCATTATAATTTACAAGCAGCGGAAAAGTTTCACCAATTATAAATCCAAAACATGTACACAACATCAAATGGTACATGGAACCCATTCAAAGAAGATGTCAAACTGACAATATTAGTA
>NC_021160.2:24152869-24185782 GCF_000331145.2 Cicer arietinum | reverse complement strand
ATGGGAAACCTAAAGTCTGAAATAGGAGAATCAAATAGATCTTAGAAAAGATGGTGCATCCAAATAGGAACGACTGGAGCCACCGACTTGAAGAAGCTCTTTGGGCTCATAGAACAACCTACAATACACAAATATGAATGTCCCCTTATCGACTTGTGTTTAGTAAGGCATGCCACCTCCCAATAGATATAGAGCATCGTGCTTATTGGGCGGTCAAGAGTTGTAACCTTGAGATGGAGAAAACAGGTTTCGAGAGAAAGCTTTAATTGCAACAACTTGAAGAGCTTAGACTTAAAGCTTACGAGAACTCTCACATCTATAAGGAGAAAACTAAGTACTTTCACGATAAGATGACTTCTAGGAAGAAATTTTCCATTGACCAAAAAGTTTTATTGTTCAACTCCCGTTTGAAAATTATGGCTGGGAAACTTCGATGGAAGTGGATTGTCCCTTTTTTTGTTACTAACATTTTTCCTCATGGTGCAATGAAAATAAAAAGTGAAAACACCGATAAAATGTTCAAAGTAAATGGACAACGCATCAATCTATTCCATGAGAGCTCTGTGTTTGAAGATGCTACCATAGAAGAACTCTCCTTGGAAAAGCCCACCTACACTGAAGTTTAAAAAGATTTCCTTACTCTTATTTTATACTTGTTACTTTCATTGAGGACAATGTGTAATTTAAGTGTGGGGATATTATTTAGGATTTTATTTGTTATATTTCAAAAAATAAAATAAAAAAAATAAAAATAGACATTGCATTGCATGCTTTTTCATCAGATTTTATGGTTGTAAATGTTGAGAGTTTGTTTGGACTGGCCAAATAAGTCTACCTCTACAATTATCCATTTGTTTAAGCCCCTTTGAGCCTAATTATCCCATTCTTTGTTATATAGCTCATTACAAGTCTAAAAGTGAAAAACAATGAATTGACTCAATCTTGGGGGATAAAGGAGTTTTTTCTTCAATAAGTGTAGGGGTGCTCAACTTGTTTGTTTAAATTTGAGAGTTATGAAAAAAAAATGAAAAAAAAAATTATATATATGAAGAAAAATGGTTGTGTTGTGACCAAAGAGAGTGTGAAAATAAAAGTCAATGATATTTTGTTGAGCTACTTCTTAATGTTGGTTTTCTCTCTTAATCATTGCTCATTTATCCTCTTTGATTTTCAGCTCTAGTCTCCTTAGGATAATCTCACCCTTACCTTGGCCACGTTACAACCTAAATAAAGACCTTTTGATCATTATATGCATGTGTTTCAAATATAGATTATAGAGGCTTGTCAAGCCTATGGTAGTGCTAGCTTTCATGATGTGCTTTGAGTGTAAACAGTAGCCCAAACACTTTGAATGGTTGAGAGAGTTTTATATCTTGGGAGGATTCTATCATTTATGATGCATTCTTTAGATAACTTGTCCTCTTGTTTGCCTTGGTTGTAAAAAAAACTATTCACTATTGCTTTATTCATCAGATTTTATGGTTGTAAATGTTGAGAGTTTGTTTGGACTGGCATGATTGGATAGTATTTTTGCATTCTTGGTAAAATAAATTGGATTAAAATGCTAAATTGTGTATTGTTTGTGATAAGTCATTAACTTTTGTGAGATTTTTTAGCCTTATTATGAATAGAATACATTTTTCCATCTTTTTTTTTCTTGTGTGTTATCTCACTCATGATTGCTAGTTACGCTTGAACTTGACTTGACTCTTGTCTGCATGCATATATTGAAATGATCTAGGCATTTTTTTTTTAATTAAGCTACTATCCAAATAAGCATACCCTACAATTATCCATTTGTGTAAGCCCCTTTGAGCCTAATTACCCCATTATTTGTTATATAGCTCATTACAAGTCTAAAAGTGAAAAACAATGAATTGATCCAATCTTGGGGGATAAATGAGTCTTTCCTTACATAAGTGTAGGGGTGCTCAACTTGTTTGTTTAAATTTGAGGGTTATGAATATATATATATATATATATATATATATATATATGTATGTGTTTCAAATATAAATTTAAGAGGCTTGTCAAGCCTATGGTAGTGCTAGCTTTCATGATGTGCTTTGAGTGTAAACAGTAGCCCAAACACTTTGAATGTAAACACTTTGAGAGAATTTTATATCCTAGGAGGACTCTATCACTTATGATGCATTCTTTAATTAACTTGTCATGTTGTTTGCCTTGGTTGTGATAACAAAACTATTCATTATTGCCTTAAGTTAGAAATATTTTTTCTCTCACCACTTTGCATTCATAAGAATATTTGGAATCACATGCATTGTTTTGCTCGGAGTGCAAATGTTTAAGTGTGGGGGAATTTGATCATAGCATTTGGGCATATGTTTTTAGCTTTTTAGTTTGGTATTTTAAAAGCTCTTTATAGCTTAGATTAATATTTTTAGCTTGTTTCTAAACTTTGGGTCGAATTTGAATTTTAATTATATTATATTTGCATTTTAATTTTATTATTTGTATTTTGACTCTTTCTTGCTCTGTAGGTCATAACTTGAGCTTTGGATATTGGACTGGCGCATATGAGCAGGCGTTGGAAAGATATAAATCTAAGCTACAACTTTTTTGTTGGAAGAAAAGACCAATTCCGAACTTTAATGGGCCTAAATTGCAGATTACGTAATATGGACTTTTGTAATAATTTGAATTAGCGGGTCACTTGTTTTTAAAACCTAAAGCCCAATATCAAGTACTATATATTGACAGTTTTGTTTCTTTGCTAAAAACGGCAAAATAAGGATTCAAATTGCTACAAGAAATAAACAGTTTTATTTTAATTTCATGGAAGGCTAATTTTATAAGATTAATCGATGAGGTCAGAGTTTCATCAACACCTTGAGATTCAAGTTTCACTGTCAATTTCGATTCATGATTCTATACTTGTTTATTTGATTATATTGATATTTTGATTGGTTAAATTGAATTTCAATAGGATTGATTAAATTTATTTGACAGAATTTGGTTTCGGTTTCTAATTTAACAAAATTATAATTTTGCGACGCTTGATCGTTAATTGTAATATTTTGATGATTAAGATGCTTAATCCAATCAAAGAAACCGAATTCACATATGATAGATTACGCTTGTTTGACCAATTCTATAGTCAAATAAGAATAGAATCACAAATTAGAAATTAAACTCATTAATAGAATCTATGATAGGTCTGAAACTCGAATAAGTGGATTAATCGTTTTGCTCATATGTTAAATCTAAAATCTAAAAAACTCTTTTTAATTTCAATTTTCAATTCGGTTATTATTATTATATCAGAAGTCCTTGCGAAACGATTCAAGTTATTATCTCTATTTACATTTTATCAATTGTATTTGACCCGTGTGCGACAACGGATCAGCAGTCAAGGTGATTATTGAGGTATAAGAGGAAGAAGATGATGAAAACACCAATGAGGATGAAACAAGCCTTATCTTAATGAAGAGAAAGAAGGCAAATTCTTTTTCTAAGCATATTCATTCTTCTAGTAATACTAGTAGTGTTAGTGATAATAATGTTACTGAACCTAAACCTATTACAACACCCTCTACCCAAAACCAAACTTTAACTACAACCCCCTATAAACATAAACCAACTAAATAAACCACATCATATACCTTTATTGTTTTCTCTAACACTGATTTAGATAAAAACACCTCATATGAAATGTTTGAAGTAACCTTTATAGAAAGTTTTGCAGCTCCTATGTTTAGATTAAACATTTATTCTTTTAACACTAAATTTCCAACCTCCACACTATCACCTTCACATTATAACTCACATAAAACACCTACACAAACAACTAGTCAAACCTTACCTATTTCTTCCACACCTGTATTTGACCCTCACCACATGTGCTTGTAGATCGTATCCACACATCACTTGAGGTAGCATCTCGGGTTGTCAATGATGAGGTCTCTAAAACATTCTCATATGACTCACCCACTTCTAAAACAATTCAACCACAAGCTAAACCTTAAACTTCTATACCCTTAGAACTTGCCCATATCATCCCATCTTTTATCTTTGGATTTCCAAACCTAGACCCATTCATTGCCTCTTCTACTTCTAATTATAATAAGATTAGAAGAATGAATGCTCAAAGTTTGGATTCTAGTGAAATCTCAACCTAGAGGGAAAAAGTTATCTATTTAGTAAAAAATTGATTATGGACAACATGGAGCTCGAAAGGCATCTAACTTCTCAAAATTCAAGTTGTAGAGATCGTTTACCTATGGTTCTTGCACTTTCAAAAAGCTCGTGAAGATCATGTTAGGAAGAGATTGATTGTTGCATCAAAAGTTACACCAATTGAAGCTATACGTCCCTCTAGCACTATTCATCAGGAACTACCAATAGTTTCATGTGATCGTTCCACAAGTTGATATCCCTCCATTTGACGTTCTTGTTATTATTGCTTTAGGATCTGCTCAATCTACCTCTAAAGGCCCTTTTGCACCTACGTTTGACCCCTCTTAGTTTGTAAAGAAGGAAGACTTTGAAAAAAAAAAGAAACTTAAATTGAGGCGTTCATGGAACAAAGAGCCAAGAATTGGGAGTATACTTATAATACTTTGTCTTTTAGGGTTTAGGGTTTAGGGTTTAGGGAGTCTACTTATAATACTTTGTCCCCTTAGTTTACCCAAGTCTTTACTTTGTCTTTTATATGGGTTTGTAATTATTTTTGTTTTATCTTTTGTACTCTTAACTTTTTTTTTTAATGAAAGTGACATTTAGCTCTCAATTCCTTTTGTGCTATTTTCTTCATTTGTTCTACTTTTTTTGTCTGATGACAAAAGAGGGGGTATATTTTGAGAACAATTTCACTTTGTGTTTTCCAAGTTTCTAGTTTTCAACCCATTTTCATAATATCATACATCACTTTCATTCTTTTATACCTGTTCATATTAAGGGGAGCTTAACTTTGAATAATTTTGCATATATTATATTTTTTAAAGAAATATTGTTTACACAACTAGATGTTTTGCCATCATTAAAAAAAAAGGGAAGATTATTATAACCAAGTTGATTTAAAGAATAGTGACAAATATTATTTTGGTGGAACGATTTATTGTGATAATGAAATTGTTCAAATGTGCAAACCTTTTGTTAAAAGTTTTAAAGAATTTATGTTCCATCCTCTAATGAATAGAGAAGATAAATGAAGAAATCAAGGTAACGCTTTAAAGGTTCTGTTAAAAGTGTGTTTAACTTTGACTCAACGTACTCTAGCACGCCTATGATGAATCTGATCATACAAGCTAGCTCTGATTATTCTGCATCTCATAAATCTAGAAAACCAGTTACTTGTTTGGTCAACAAATCAAGTCAATACTATGATAGAAAGTCAACTGTTAAGTCAATCATCAGAGACCATAACCATGAAGAAGTCAACATACTTTGTTCATCAAAGATAGACTTATCCTATGACTAAAGAAATGCCATACATCCTCTAAAAATATCATCCTTTGGTTTTCTTGTCGTTTCAATAGAGATACGTTGAATTAATTATGAAAACGAATTTGGACAAGTTTTTAATGGAGATTTAAGATCTTCAAAGATTTGTTACAAGTCATTATGTTACATGTGATTTCATGCAATCACAACAACAGTCAGAAAACCTTGTGACCTTGAAGTTTCGCTATAAAATGATGTGATCTTCACTACAAAATAACATACAAACGAGAATCTTATTGTCGCCAATACAACAATAGTTGAAAATTTTTGTATTATTTTATTTGTGTTGAAAACTGCAAATAAATTCTAATTGCATTCTGTGTAAGCATTCTCTTGTGAGAGTTGTTCGAAAAAATCTTAAACACTATTTCTAACTTATTCCACTAGTGGATGTTGCCCTCAACTACGACCAGATTTACTAGATGTTGTTAAGTGAATGTGTGATATTTTTGGTGATTTATGGATTAAATCATTTAGATTAAAGGGACTGGACTTAGCTACTGTGATATTTTTGGTGATTTATGGATTAAATCATTTAGAATGAAGGGAATTGACATAACTACTGTGTTAGTGAACTTGTATAATATGGCATCTTGTGTTTCTGCTCTTCCTCTCTTTATTTACTTTTTCTTTATCATGTTTTCTTTTATTTTTTGTGTTTTATCACGCACAAAAACTTAAAAACACAATTCAAATAATGCGTTTTGTGATTTTCTCTCTTCAACTTTAGTTTAAAGTGTTCAAGAAAAAATATGATTTAGAGGGAGTGATGTGGTTAGGAATTCGACTAGGGATTCCATTTGGTGTAAGAACCAAAATTATGCATGTGATGTGAGAATAGTTGGGAAAGTCAATTGGTTTTCTAATACCTTTAGACTAGTTGTGGGTAATGGTTGAGGGACATCATTTTGGTGTGTGATCCTTGGTTGGAGGGAAGTCGTATATGTGATATATTTAGTCGGTCGTTTGAGTTGACGGTTGATAAAAAATATTTTGGTAATGGAGATGCATGATTTTAGATGAGGGGTTGATGAAGACGCTTGGTGTTGGAGAAGAAATTTGTTTGTTTGGGAGGAGAAATCGGTTTAGAAATATATTTTGTTGTTGGAAAATTTTGTTGTGTGGGAAAACATTGTGGACAAGTGGTATTGGCATCATGCTTTCAGATATCAATATTCTTCCAAAGGCGCATATCAATATTTTTTAGAGGATGATAGCATTGTTTATTCTCCATTGTGCAACTTCATCTGAAACATATTGGTTCCTCTTAGAGTATCACTCTTTGTTTGGCGCCTCATAAAGTCTAATATTAATACACACTTTTAAGTTAAAATTATATATAAAGTCTAATATTAATACACACTTCTTGAAAAATATTGATAGTTTCAATTGATTTATGACAATACAAATATCAATATGTTCCCAATTTGTTCCCATTGCCAACCTAAAAAATTAGAGCAAAAATTAGTGTTTAATAATCATTGTAAAAATATGTTGATGATGTGTGCCATAGGAAAAATAATTCAATACCTTATTTGCAATCAACATTAAAAAATTCCAGAATTGATCATGCCAAATTCACTTTAGCTTAATTTAATGTATAGCAGCCTAGTTTGAATAAAAAAAAATAATGCAATCAACATGATTAGATAAACCATTTTGAATGAACAATAAAGTCAAACCAAGAAGTCAAGTTGACATACCCAAATATGTTGTTCAAAATAATTTAAATTGTCGCAACTAACTTAGCTATTGTTAAATAAAGATTTAACACCAAGCAATCTACAAGAATTCTAGCAACCTAGAGAACTAATATTCATGCTTAGTACTTCAATCTTATTTAAAATAAAATTCTAATAGTTTACAATTGACTTAAGATAAAAGGTAACATACATATGATAAAAATCTTGTTCTTCTATCACTTCCATCAAAGTCAATCTTGGAATATCATGCACTAGCCATTGGAAAATAGAAGGTAATTATACAAGAATAACAAATTAAACTTGTGTTCTTGCTTATAATAGAAATGCTAATATTTGGTAACAAATATCTATAACAGGTAGTTTAGATTGCTAACAGAGTAACAATTGTAGTTGTGGTTACTAACAATTTCGGTTACTAACAATTGTTGGCATTTAACAGTTTTTATTACATTAAGTTTTGGTCCATACACAATTAAACTAATCTAACTTAAATTGATAAAACAATAATAAGATATAACAATAATAACTTACCAGATAGAACAATATTTTATACCATTCTCAAAAAACTTGTGTTGATATTGTCATAGAGCCAAGTCAATATTTGTGTTAAGTTTGCGTGACTTCAAAACAATCAAAAAAAGTCCAGATCTAAAAAATTTGAAAGAACTAGTTAGTACTAACATAAGATTAACAAAATAATTTCAAATTATTAACAATAAAAACGAATACGACATACAATAATTTTATTCAACCACAACTAGGTGGTTGTGATGATGAGCCACCTATAGTAGTTGCATTTTCTACTAACATTCCCTGAAACTCTGAAATATTTAACAAAATAATAAATATTAGACTATATTATAAACATATAAATCTATTAGGAAGTTCAAACAGTTAAAAGATATATAAATAATTTTACCTTTAATAATTTCTTTAGAAAGATCAATAATTTCACTAAGATTTAAGTCCTTGAAATAAGTGAGTGAAGATTTTAACCAATTTTGAGTGCAGATCAATGCTTCATCCATTTCTGGCTTTAGAGAGCTTCTAAAGGTCTCAATGACTCTCCCACCAGTGCTAAAAGCACTTTCAGAAGAAACTATAGACATTGGTGTGGCCAAAATATCTTTGGCTATAAGAGATATGATTGGGTATTGAGTTGCATTATGTTTCCACCAAGCAAGAATATCAAACTTTTCACTCATCTTCACACACTTACTAGCATAATATCCCTCAAGCTCATTTTGTTGGTCAATTGAGTCTTTCTCTTTCATCATGGGAAGCATTATGAACAACCATGGGTGTTGGTTATGGTGGAATTTTTTTTTTCATGGACTTTTTTTATACCAGTTGTACATCTTAGTTAAATCTTCTTTAATTAACATGGTCAATTCAATAGGCACCTTCGATTTAGTTGCATACATATCTTGAAAGCATCACTCAACATATTTCAACTTATATCGTGGATCGAAAATTACCCCAAAATACACTAAAGTTACCCCAATACTTATCATACTTTGCTAACATATCCCCAACCACACTTGCAAAAAAAGGTGTTCAAATTTAAATAGACATTTTGCAAATCACAGTAGATTGCAGACAATTGGTGAAAATATACATGTATACTCTCATGTTGTGAGGAGGAAAACACTCTAGTTTCCTCATAAAATAACTTCAAAAAAGTTGAAAATGCCCTAGCTGTATCCCAATTAGAACTAGTTGGGGGATCAGCTTTTCCAATGAAATCCTTATAACTTGACTCCTCAACCTCAAGCTTCCCAAAATCTACTTGTAAGCTTTTGTATTGATGTCCAACAATATGTTGTAAAAACTATCATATTGCAATCAGACTTAAAAAAATCTTTCAACCTTACTTTTTCCTCCAAAACAACTAAAAACTATCCCTAGCTATAGTTTGTCTAGATGGTATTGTAAATTGTGGTTGCAAAGTTCAAAACATATATTTAAATCCTTCACCTTCGAAAAATTTGAATGGTTGTTCATCAAAAACCACATAAGTAGACAATGCCCTACGACAAACTTGAAGGTCAAATTTACTACTTTATGAAACCAAATCAAATCCTTCTACAATAGGAAATATAAGAATAGTTTGGGTGGGGTCATCAGATGCAACAACAGGTTTTTTGGCACATTTGGTAAGGTGGTAGTTGAGGTTGGACGCGGTGAGTTTGAGCGTCACACAAGTATATTTTGTGGCAGTATTTACATGCGGTAGATTATACCTCAACTTCACTAAAATGAATTTTCTTAAAATGTTCCCAACATTTAGCGGATTTTCAAGGACCACTTGCATTATCGCTTCTCTTCTTTTTAGCTTTATTGTTAGCCAATTCAAGTCCAACAACTTTAGTTGTTGTTGTTGCACCAACTTCATTTGTGTTGATATTTAGAGTCGATAAATTTTGACTAAGTTGATTCATTACTAAAATCATGAAAGAAACTTAATAACCAAATACCAACCACATTGAATTATTTATTTTTAAGTTTATTGACTTTTTAAAGGCTTGTATCAAAATTTTAAGGGGATGTATTAAAATTTAAAGTGGATGTAATTTAACATTCAAGAATTGTCTTACTTTATTATTTAAGTGGTTGTAATTGAACATTTAAGGGGAGTCATAAATATTTAAGTGAGTCGAATTCTTATGTAAGTGGCTATAATTCAACAGTCTAGTGTGTTTCACCCACACTGGACTTATTCAACCCATTAAGGGTAACTATAATACAGTGTCTATTGGGTAACTAGCATGTTATACTCATTAAACAATTGCAGAATAATATTAAAAAAAATAACCATTAAAAAAAGGAAAAAGCATATAATAAACATATATTGGAGAAACATGCATCAACAAAAACTTAAACATGCACATAATACATTTAAAAAATTTAAAGTATGTATAAGAAGAAAAAATAAAATAAAATACATTACAAGTTATAAATAAAGAATCCAAATTAACATTACAAGTTATAAATAAAGAATCCAAATTAACATTACAAGTTAAGAGTGTGTATAAGAAAAATAATTAAGCATTTGTTAGAAAAATTGAAGCATTACAAATAAATATAAGCATGCATTAAGAAAAACTGAAGCATTAAATACATTTAGCAAAAAAGAAGTATTAGTTACATTTAAAAATAAAAAATAAAAGCATACTTTTAAGCATTAAAAGAACATTCATTTATAAGCATAAAAAGATATCATACATTTCAAAGATATATAAACATGATATAAAAACATAAAAATGATATATTAACCAAGAACATAATTACAAAAAATAAGCATGCGCTAAGAAAAACTAAAGCAGTTGTTATATTTTAAAAAAAATAAGCATACATTTACATGTTAAAAATAAAGCATACAAATGAAATACAAGTTAAAAATAAAGTATACATTTGAAACAAAAGCATAAACTTCAACCACAAGTTCAAAATAAAACATTCACCTAAATTAAATAAACATACACTTCAAATTCAACTTAAAATAAAAGCATACATTTATAAATATAAAATGATAGCATACTTTTGAGATATATATACATATACACATTAAAGAGAATCATAAAAAAGGTATATAAGCATCAAATTGAAGAAAGAAAGAAAGAAAAAAATAGAAGCACAAACTTACAGTCCTCTTGCTCCACAATATTATTAGTTATCATTATGCAGCGAAAATATTATTAAAAAAAAAAAAGCAAGCCAATAAGTATTATAACACAACATAAATAAAAGAATATTACCTTGTAGATATGAGAATCAATAAGCATATAAAGTGAAACAAAAACAAAAAATAAGTTAATTATATGAAATAATATCAACAAATCTAAAACTAACAAAAACAAATAAATTTAATAATATATTTTACCTCTTAAATATAGAAAATGTAGAGATAACTTTGTGCAAACCAATAGGCAAAGTCGTAGAGGTAGAGATAATGAAGCAAAAATAGCTTTAAGTTAGTCATATAAAAAAAATAGTACGTAAAAAGACTAAATAAATATAATTTTTTTAAGAATAACCAAAAACCATCAAACTGAATATGAAGATTTATAATGTAACAGCCCGATTTTTGACAGCGCGAGTGTATTTTTTTAAAAAAAAACAAAGAAATAAAACAAAGAAATACTTTTGGATAAATATTTTAGTCGTAACATAACGACAAAGTCAACAAATATTTACAAGTAGCGGAATAATTTTTGAAATAAAAATCCAAAGTGTTCGAACATCAAAATACATCGGGGCTATGAGGCTTATCAGACATAGCTCATACCCCTGGGGTATTCTCGGCAGACATGTACAAAAGCACTGCCCCAAGAATTTTAACTCTCCCCTCACGTCACATCAAAAAGTGGTACATGGACCCATCAAAATAAAAGTCATCAATTAGTTTAAGCATAGATACAATCTTCCAAAATGAAATAAATACAATCACAAAAGAAAGTCATCTAGTCCTTATACAACCACCTAATCTGATCAGGGGTGATCTCCACGCTCCCCGCAAGATCCTCCTGACACAACTTCGGTCAGGTGTGACTAACTACTATTCCATCTCCAGGGTGCTAACCGATAGGATGATCCTGGTTCTTATCTGAGGGCAAAGCCCAGATTTCCACAATAATTGTAAAGGTCACCAACTGAAATTAACAAATATCACATAGCAAAATTCTTATATTTTCAAATGCTCAAAAGAACCTTTCGTCTTAGCATACTCCTCGAAAGGGTTTTCATATGTCCAAAAAAATGCATAAACAATGTTGAAAAATGAAGTTTTTACAACCTGCATTGTCGTAGCTGAATACAATTGAGAAAATGCAGATTTTTAATTCTAAAATGGCTCTGAATCAATCAACACTTCAAACATTAATATTATCAATTATGAACACATAATTAACACCAAATTAATCTCCACAAATTCACACCTCAATCACACATCGAATATTCATTAAATCAATTATGAACACATAAATACATCAAAACTTAATCAACCCAACTTCACACCTCAAAGCAATTACGACAAATCACAACAACAACCGAATATGTATATACAATCATCATAGTATAACAAGCATGACTCGCGTGCCAAGCACCCTAATGCAATGCATATATGCCAAAATGCATGATTCTGGAATTCCAAACCCAAACTCTCCTCGAGGGGCGTATATCATAATTATACAGCCTCTCACAGACCAGTACTAATTACCGAGGTACAATCTCTCATGGATCAGCATGATTTACTAGCGTGCAGTCTCTCACAGACCAGCACGACATACAAGAGTGCAATCGCTCACATATCAGCATATTCTAGAGTGCAATTTCTCACATATCAGCAAGACGCGACAATCCTCGCAAGGATAAGATGAACCAACAATTCACATGGCATCATCCCGTGGCCCATCACGGTCACCACTATCACCATGGCCCCATCGCGGTCACCGTGTACTATGAAATGCATGAGCATACTCTGACTCTTTTCACCACAATCATTAAGTAAATGCAACTATTAAAAGATTCCTCATTTTTAATACTCATTTAACACTAATGATTTTTCAGATACAACACAGAGCATACTCAAACATAATTATTCACACTAATTTTAATTTCCACAAACACACATAAATCACATCTCCGAATCCAATCCACACATAAATTGAATTAAATTCATTTTCCACCAATCCACACATAAACTTCTTCTAAAAAAAATTCGTAATATTAATTATGAACACATTAATTTCACCAAACATGAATCACCAAAATTTCCAAACATTAATCACCACAACAACATTAATATATCAGAGTTCTCCCCACCGCTAACTCGGTGCCAACGGTCTCGATTCCTTTTCGAGACTCAATGAGCTAACTACATAAACATAAATATTTATAACAACTTGTTCACAATAAAAATAATCCACACACAACAAAATTCCTAAAATTAAATCTTTCTCACACACCAAACTTTTAAAACCAAATAATCTATATTATTTAGTTAAAACTAAAAAATAAATATTGTCCAAATTTCACATACACATACTCGACTATTAAAGCATCGAAATTTTTGAGTTAATAAAATACTCTAAACCTTTTTTTTTCTTTTTAAACTCAATCAAAGAGTAATTAAAAGAGTAACATTTTAAACTCTAACGATTGTTAATTTCAATATATCTTTTTGCTCAAACTCTTTAACTTAGTTAAAATTTGAATTTTTTCACAACTTTAACAACTCTAAATTTTTCGTAAAATTTCAACTTCAGTTTAAACTCATTTACTTGAAAATAACTCATTACGTAACTCAAACACATCAAATTTAATTACCGCCAATTCACACCAAATTCAATCAATTCAATTCCACAACACATATAAAGCACCTCAATTAAATTTCAACAATTCAAACATAACTCACCAAACTCCATATTTTTACACATAAACCACCAAATTTGATCAATTCATTTTCTACAAAATCCACAAATAAATCACATCTCAAAAATTCATAATAATAATTATGAACATATAAATCACACCAAACTTGAATCACCACAAACCACACCTCAAATTTAAATTCCACTAAATTACACATAATCACATTAAATTAATTTTTCACAAAATCACACCTCAAATACATCAAATTTCTTTTCCACAAAATCACAAATAATGTGCTAAATGCAAACTAAAAGTTTGGAAGGAGCCATTACCTTAACGATAGCTCTAACACGTGATTACGGTACCGTAATTAATTCCGGTAAAATTTAAGTTCTTGACGTCGCGTCGAAAACTAGCTCACTAGCACCGTAGCGTGGCAAGAAGCATCTTTCTTTTCTGTCACTTCTCGAAACGAAGCTTAGATCTAGGAGAAAAGTGAAGGTTTTTGTTGTTTGTGAATTTTAAAAACAAAGAAAACTTAGCAACAGAGAAGGAGAAAGGAAAGAAATCTCGCGAGGCTGGGTCTGGGTTTTGTTTCTTCCTTCTTTCTTAAGTACATATATATATATATATATTAAAATAATAATAATATATTATAATAATAATAATAAATATCTAAATAAATATCTAGATATTTTTATAAAAATCATCATTACGTCTGTCACCTCACATCACATCACAAACCACTTTTTCAGAAAAATATCTACTTTCGCCGCAATTCAATGGGCAGATGAATTTTTCTGAAAAATGTTGCATCTCAGAAGAAAAAAAAATTCTTCGACAAAAGATTCACCGTAATTAAATAAAATTATTCATCGACGAATAATTTTAATCGGGTCTCCAAAAAGATATTTTTGGCATTTAAATCACAAAATGTCATAAAATTTGCTAAAAAGCCTAAGAAATTCAACACAAAATTCCCCAAAATACATAAGTTAGAATTTAAAATTAAGGATCTTACATATAACAAAGATGAAAAAATAAAAAACGAGATGAAAACACAACACTAATCATAGAAAAAAAAAAGCAAATTCAAATTCCTAATACATAAAACAACATGCAAAAAAAAATCAAACTCTACAAATCCCAAAACTAGAAACAATAGCTAAATCTCTTATCATGATAAAAAGAAATAAAAAAAAAAACCTAATACAAAAATAAGAACATGTGAAATAGATTAGAACAACATTAACATATTTAAAACCACATAAATGAAAAAACGTTGTTTTTAAACACAATAGATTGAAAAGTTTTGAACAATCTTCATCATCAAACTCAATTAGAAGTTAAAAAAAGTAAATAAATATAAATTGTTTAACAACAATCTTAAACCATCAATCTGAATTAGAGATTTATAACAAAAATAAAATAAAAAAGTGTTGAAAACACAACCCAAATCATGCACAAAAAAAAGTTCAATCAAAATTCTAATATAGAAAACAACATGCAAATAAATCAAACTCTAAAAAATCAAAAGCAGAAACAATAGCTAAATCAAAAATCTAATCATAATAAAAAGAAATAAAACCCCTAATACCAAAATAAGAACTAAAACCCCTAATACCAAAATAAGAACGAAGGCGAGATAAATTGTAATAAAATTAACAGATTTAAAACGACAAAAAAATGCAATTTTTAAAGACAAAAACCATTATTATTATTATTATTATTATTATTATTATTATTATTATTATTATTATTATTATTATTATTATTATTATTATTATTATTATTATTATTATTATTATTATGAACTGTATACGGGCGGGTCGATAACCGACTGCCCAAAATCCATTATCTGAACCCCCCCTCGCATATCCTTTTGAAGCCTCTAATACTACATGTCTGATCTGTTGGATCCGGTCCAACCCGCCCAATTCATCTCACTCGTTGTGGGTCAGGCTGTACTGAGTGGGTTCATTATATATGCCCATCTCTAATTGAGGATTTTACCATTCACCCCCAATGAACATGAAAATATAATTTTACCCTTTTAAACTTCTCATTTTTACAAAATTTTTGAAACTTTCAAACAATTCAAAACTTTCGAAATAGAAAAATTGTGAAACTTTCTATATTTGGAAACTTTCAAGTCTGGAAGATTTAGAAACTTTCGAAAGTTTTCAAATCTAGAAAGTTTAGAAAGTTTCTAAATCTGGAAAGTTTCGAAAGTTTCCAAATATGGAACTTTTCGAAATTTTCTTATTTCGAAATTTTTGAATTGTTCGAAAGTTTCGAAAATTCTAGAATTTTCTATTTCAAAAGTTTAGAATTCGAAAGTTTCAAAAATTCTAAAAAAATGAGAAGTTTTAAAGGGCAAAATTATATTTTTTATGTTAATTGAAGGGTGACAGGTTTAAATGTGGGAGTGCATGATAGAATCCTCTCTCTAATTGTATGTTGTTATTTATTTAGCATCCCACGAAACAGATGCTATTTTATTCACTAATAACATAAATAACTCTTAAGTTAGCATATAGATTTTTTTGGACACTACATCTCACCCTAATTTTCACTCCACACTATATTTTCCCCTTCTTTTTACCTCTATTTTCACCCTTCATCACTTATTAACAGTTTTTCTAATCTTAAAAATTAAACTTTAAAATTTATATTTTAAAAAAAGATACAATTTTTGAAAATCGATATAAACCTTTACATAAAAATATTACATTATGTTACTGACCCATTTCAAAACACTTAATAATTTATAAGTTATTAAGAGCGTAAAATTAATATTTTGGAGTCTTAAAATTTTGAGACTTTGTGTGGTGGCTCAGGCTATGGGCTCGTCGTGCTCTCACACACCACCATTCACTCACTCAGTCGTTCGCAACACATTGTCAATCACTCACTAATCACTATGCCTTTTGCGCACCACCGCTACGTTTGGACCATCGTGGTCAGTGTCACACCGCTACTCTTTATCATGGTATTTCACTTCTTGGTTTGTTGCCCTACAAACTCTTGATTTTGATTTTTTATTCTGTCTCTAAATCATATGTTAAAAATTTATAAACCAGAGTTCTCTCTTCAGATATTTTTTTTCTCTGCAGTAAAATCTCTACACATATTTTTCTCTCTCAATTTTCTATCTTTTATAAACAGAATTTGATTTTCTCGAACATTTTAATAGTTTTCATTGTTCAAAAATTCCATGACGTTTTTCTTCTCATTTGTTATGGATTTAGATGATTTAATAGTTTCTTAGTTTTTCGCTTCCTTGAAAACTAAGATCATGCAAGTTTTACATATGCAATTGTGAATTTGTAGTGTATAATTATCTTAAAGGCTTAATTGCAGTTTTGGTCCCCCTATTTTAGCTGAATCGCGAAAGTAGTCCCTCCATTTTGTTTCTCCTCAGTTTTGGTCCCCCAAACAGAATTTTGGTTCAAAACTTGATGAAATTTTACTTTTTTTGTATTTATTTAAGTTACATCATACCTCAAGATCTCATTTGCAATAATTATACCTGAAATTTATGATCATAAATGGTGTAGTACGACTTTAAAAAATGAAATTTCATCAAGTTTTGGACCAAAATTCAGTTTGGGGGACCAAAACTGGGGAGAAACAAAATGGGGGGACTACTTTCGCGATTCAACTAAAATAGAGGGACCAAAACTGCAATTAAGTCTATCTTAAAGAATGAAAAAAAATAGTTAGTAAGAACCCATGTTTGGAAATCCAGACCGATGATTATATTGGTAATGACATTGGTTTACATTTCAATAGTTTAGTCATGATCGAACTGCAATTGAATAATTGAAAATCAAAATTATTTATTTTAATATTTTATTTAAATGTATAACATTAAAAAATACACAATATTTATTAAATATTTCATGTTAAGAATCACTTAAATCTACTGGTCACCTTTCACTTTTACCTTCCAAAGTCTATAAAAATACTAAATTGTCTTTTTTAAAGTTTTTCATTCTACTTATTCAGTAAAACACATCACAAATTTTTGTCTTTAGAAAAAGTTCTAGAATCTCAAACATTTGGAAGAGTATAAACTATCTTAAATACAAGTAAGTTATTTCTAGAAACTTCCTATGAAAATCTTCAACATAATCTTATATGATAATTTCAAGCAATGGTAGCTAGTATTTATTTATGTTGTATGTGATGTCACATATCAAAACCAAATGAAACATGTTCAACAACTTTATATATTTAGGATGTGTTTAAAATATGTCACTCACAGCCTCCAAATCCTTCGATCTTTTTGCTCAATGCACATACTTTTCACTTTGTATTAACTTCAATAGCTACTAAGTTTATGTGTAGAAATCTCTAAAAGAAGATTGATAAGTACTTTGTTTCTTATACATTTGGGTGGTTATCAGTGAGATTTTTATTTTGATAATTCAACACAGTCAAAATGAATCTTGATATCAGTTGTACTTTGGCATGTCATTAAAAAATTTCTCTCATCTGCATTTAAAAGCTCCATATATGAATGATCACCTAAAATACATGTTGAATCATGATTGGTTGTTCCACATCAAACACTAACTTTTTCATCATTCATCAATCCTCAATGGTATCGATATGAGTTTGAATGGATATTTATATTTGTGAGAACAAATTATTGTTGATTTTAATTGTACTTTATACCTTCTACCTATTTCACAATCCAAAATTAATGTGGCACACCTTCCACTTTGTCTCATAGTTGTGTGAGCCCTAATGGTAACTGATATTATTCCATTTTACCTTCAAACTACTTTTGTCCATTCGAACACCACTTCACGGTTGGAAAGTATCTGAAAAATGTATTTAAGGCAATAACTCAACTTATATCTGTACATTAAAAAATAATAACATCAATTAATAATAAGAATACTTAGTCAGTAGTTAATTTATCAGTAGAATCTACAGAAGAAAAAAATATGTATAATAGAGATTTCACTAACAACTCCACTCATACCTTATTCAATTTGATAAAACATATTTGTTATAAAATAAACCAAATTTAATTAATATATAAGCTTAATTATAATTTTAGTCCCTTATTTTTATTGATTCAGGAAATTGATCTTCTTATTTTGAAAGTCGACAATTTTGGTCTCTCCCTATGATTTTTTTAACTAAAAACCGGTGACATGACATGTTTTAAATAAGAGGTCATATAATACAAAAATGTAGAATAATAAACACTTTGAAATTAAACACTCTAAAAACTTAACTTTCAACTTTAGAAATTTTTCATATTTGTAATTTAATTAATGACATATAAATAATTAATACATTTAGAGGGTTCTATATTATGAAACTGTATCTCACATTATTTAAAATACATCAAATTATTATTTTTTAGTTCAAAATTCTGATAGAAGGACCAAAATTGTCGATTTTTAAAATAGATGAATCAATTTCATAAATTGATAAAAATAGAGAGATCAAAATTATAATTAAGTCTAACATATATATCGTAAAAAAATATAATCTAAGAAAATTAACGAATTTTTAAAATTAATTTTTTTTTCATTTTGAAACTTTCAGCTTCATCCGGATTGCCAAAACTTTAACATTCATGTAAACTTTCTAAATGAAAAAAAAAAAACATTTTTAATGTTTTTCTTTTAAAATTTACGAGAAAAACACGTTGTGAAAGTTTGAATGCTCTAAAAATATTGCAGTTTGAAGGTTTTGAATACATTAACTTTCCAAAATGTCTAAAAAAAACATTTAAAACATGTGTTTAGAAAGTTTCAAAACTATGAAACATTAAAAAATTTCCGAAAACATACTCACTTTATATTCCAAAGCTTTTGCATTCCATAAAAAAAGTTTATATATATAGAACCAATTTTTCAGAAATATTTACATATCAACTGTTGTTTTTGAAATTCGAAAACCTTTAAAAACAATTTATGCCACCGGAAATATTACTGGGTTGAGTCGCGGACTAGGTCACTCTCTTTAAGACGTTTCGAGGCACTGCCCAAAATTGTGCAAGGCAGACTATCAACCCCGAAGTCCCCAGGATAAAACAGCCCAGATACTCTGTATCGGAGTTCTCCTGCACTGTAGAAAACTGTTCTAGAATTACACCCTCAATATAGCAGTCTTACGACTGACACTCGTAATATGGCACAATGACCACTCGAAAGAGAAGAAAGAGATGAAGCAGTAAGAAGGGGGAGAAGAGAGAAAAACCTCAGATACGGAGAGCTTTTGGTGTGATTTTCTAACTGGGGAGAACCCTATATTTATAGGGGAAATCCGCAACTGGATCTGAGAAATCCATGGATCACCAGAACGTGCGCTCCAAGTAGTGCCCTTAGAAACGTGCGCTCCAAGCCCCCAAAACGTGTGGCCCAAACTCAGGAATTTTACTCTGACTTTTGACCGGACAACAAGGAAACGTGAGACCAAAGATTAGGGTTTTGACCGGGCAAAACAGACGCACGAATTCAGGGAGGGAGACTGGATCAGATATGACTCGGTGGGGGGCAGTTACGTAATTAACGTTTCAGAGATAGAACGCAAGCAATCAGTCAATTAAAATGATTAATTAATTTTAAAGAAAAATATAATAATACACCACAAAGCCAAAGCCAAAGCCAAACCAAGCAAGCCGGGCCGGCGGCGGCGCGCGCGCGTGTGTGGTGGTCAATATTGCTTGCGTACTCCCTCCTTCACAAAATTGGGGTGCCCCTTGGGGCCCTTTCCAAGTTCATTACCTCCACCTTATATACCCTACTAGTGTGAGGTATCCCTCCAATATGGGACTTCTCAATTTTTTCAATTCATAATAACACTAGCTCTCATAAATGTCATCATTATTTCCAACGAACTTTTCATTAAAAGCATCATCATTTCCAACATCAACTGTTCAAAACTTTTTTTGCATAGAGTTAAAAAGGACGCCAAAATCATATTTTCATATGCTTTGGTGGGGTGGCCCGTAGATTTCTCAACCTATTATTATTTCTAAAAACAAACTTTCTCTCATCCCTCCCCCTCCACTTCCTTCCATTTCTCTCCTTCCGAGCACCCATGTATACCACACATATTTATATAGTATAATAACATATAAATAACTTTTAAATATATCTCACAAATTGTATTTCTCTTTTATCTTTTCTTATATTAAATGGACTTGCACCTTGAATATAGGGCCCTCGATGTTATGTAGAGACTTCAAATTTATTCTTTTTCACTTTAAATGTATTGTGTTGAAACAACTTGTAGTATTTTCACAAGTTGTCTTAGAAGTGGATCTCCAAACAAAATCTCTCCAAAGACGTTCAACTTCGTCACAGATAACCATATGGATGACAATGAATTACATTACATAATTTAGAAGACACAATATATCTTTGAACAAGAGTGATATGGCCAACCATATAAAGGTAACAATTTTGCCACCAGCACCCCCTAAATTATTACCCACACCCCTCAAATGTTTTAAAAAAATCCAAATGTCCAAATTACCCTTCCTTTTATTTCAATCTTCTTCCTCTTCATTAACATAATCCATCTTCTTCCTCTTCACTAACATAACTCATCTTCTTCCTCTTCATTCTATATTCATCATCTTTCTCTTCATTAACATAACTCATTTTCTTCCTCTTCATTCTATATTCATCATCTTCATTCAACACATTGTTCATCTTCTTTATTTTCTTCATTTTCTTCAATCATTATCAACCATCTTCAACATCTTCATCAATCATCATCAACCATCTTCGTTAATCATATCAACCAACTTCATCAAGTTACCATCACTGTTGTGAATCAAGTAAGTAATCATCAACCTTTGTTTTTGTTGTGTTTTTTTTGTATTTTGTTGTTTTGTTGTCTCTGTTTATGAATGCAATGCCTGAAAATTGAAGAAAAAAAGTTTCTATTTTTGAGGATGAAGAAAACCTTCGTTGCCCTAAACCCAGAAACGTATGTGAACTCAGTTCACGTACGCAAACTCATTTTCAAAAACCCAGTAACGTACGTAAACTGAGTTCACGTATGTGAATCAGTTTTCAAATTCCGATAACGTATGCGAACTCAGTTCATGAATTATATTCATGAAATAATAGTATTGTCAATCGCACTCCTCCCAGCAATAAAACTAGTCTTATTTTAAATAAATAATTTAATATAGACAAATTTTAATATAGATCAATGTGACTTAAAATATACGAATTTTATTAAAATAAAAATAATAAATATATATCGTGTATTAAATCGATCTCAATTGGTTCACAATTTTATTTATAAAGATGAGGAGCATATGAGTTATTACTGCTAAAAAATATTGTCAATCATAGTTTTTTTGTTGTTGATAATTTTAAAATATTAACATGTCATAGACCACTTATAAAAGTGGTGCATGAATGAATTCACCTATAATGTCCAACAATGGGTCTTAGAATGTTTACAAACACTATAAATACTATAAATGTGCATTCAAATTAAATTCATATTTTAAGTTTGGATTATGTAAGTTTTTTGTCCTTATAAATATATTATATTTCGTGCATAGTTCTTCAAAAAAAATTCTTCAAGCAATAGTCGTTTTATTGTTTTACATCAATAATTTTAGTCCCTATTTTAAAGTTAACTCATGTTTATCATTCAAATTTTAAATAATTTTTTGTAGATATGTTTAGAATATTATAAGAATATCATCTACAAAAACATATAATTTTTTAGTAATTAATGAAATAAATATAAATTTTAAGTGCCAAAAACTAATAAAATCATATTTAATTCTCCCTTTGTTAAAGATTATAAAATTTTGTATAAATTTTTTTTATAATGTTCTGAACATACACGTACAAAATAATTTAAATTTTTTGACAATATAGATTGACTTGATTTAAAAACAACTACCAAAATTATTGACGAATTTTTTTTAAAGGGATTAAAAACGAAATACTTCTTCTATTTCATAATAAATATTATTTAAATTTTTTCCACACATTAAAAAATACAATCATTAGAAAGAAAGAAAAAAAAAACTAATTTTATAAAATTATTCATCTTAATTATTGGTGAATTTTTCACTTTTATTAATGCAAAATATAAAAATATTTTAAAAATTGTATATATAATAATAATTAAAGAGTGGTATAAGAAAAAAATTAACTACATTACATTGAAAATTATAAATAATTTTATTTTAAAATATTTTTCTTACTAAAATCACATTTATTGTGAAACATCGAAAATATGAAATATTTACAATATCAAAAACTTATTCAAACCTTTTAATTTTTTATAAAAATGGTTTTGTTATTGTTTACCGTATTTAATTTTGCGGCTCACAAGGGGACACAGTTGGGGAGAAAGAGGAGTGCGAGCGAGTGATCATCTGGCACGCTTAGCTGATTGCGCCAATTCTCCCTTCTAAGACCATGGCCGTGTCTGCTGCTACCGCTGCCTCTAATTTCCTTCGCCCTCTTTATCGAATAGAATTCCCCAAATGCCCTCACCTTTCTTCTGAATCACAGTTTCGCCTTCAGCTCCTTCGCTCCCATCAAACCCAAAGAACCACAATTCGTGCCACCTCTGCTGCTGTTGTTGTGGAGTCGGTATAGTGTTCTGCTCCTTTTCATTTTCTCTATTTAATGTTATACCCAAACTCCTCTTTTAAGAATTAAGAAATTAAACTGGATTGATCTTTTCATCAAATTATAAGCTTATATAATTGAATGTTTTTTAGTTTAGTTTATCCACTCTGTTAACGTTTAGCCCTCTGTTCTGTTAGAAGTATAGTATTAGTGTATAAAATTTTTAGGTTTTTTAATGATAGGAAAATTAGCTTATATAATGAAGTCAAACTGTTTCCTATTAGTTAAAAGCTGTTTTCAAAAGCTATCTTGAGGAGCTTATGAAAATAAGCTGAAAATAGTTTATGCCAACGCTTGGAGTTAAAGATTTGCTAGTTTAATTCATGAGGTGCTTTTTCAATGCAATGTCTTTAAGTACATTGATATTTTGTTATGAAAAAACTGAAGATTTTGGTAATGCGGTAAATTCAACAAGTTATATCTATTTTGCTTGTATGAATTTGTGTTAGGTCCATTAACAAAAAGCTCAAACTTATATCACTACTATTGCTAATTTTTCCTTCAGGATTTAACCACGCAGCACGATCTGAATACACAAGTCGACTTATTCGCATGTCCGATATGTTATGAACCATTGATAAGAAAAGGTCCTGTTGGCTTTAACTTGTAAGTTGGATTGATATGCATGAGGGAAGGTGTATCTAATTTTTATGTATCTAAATTATAGTAATTTATTTAATGGTTCTGCATCTTCAGATCAGCAATCTACAGGTCTGGTTTCAAGTGTAAGAGATGTCAAAAAGCATACACCAGCAAAGATGGGTATCTGGATTTGACAGTGACTTCTGGGTTAAGAGATTACACTGAAGTTCAACCAGTTCGGACTGAACTTTTTAGGTATCAATAGAAAATAAATTGGTCTCTAATTTCATGGCATTAGCTTGTCATTGATGATCTCATGATATTATGTTATTCATGTTAGTTATGTATACTTGATGAGAAACTATTATCACATGAGGCACATACCAGTAATATTATAGCTACCTTTAAAATATCCGTTTTCCATTTTTTTCGTGATTTGAGGAGACATTTTAATTTATTTATATGAATAATTGTTTAACATATGTGACGCAAGTTGTAATCTGGTTCAGTTTTCTGCGTGGTCCATTTATTTGGGAAAGCTCTTAAATTCTCACTGTGTATAAACCTTTATTAGGAGTCCTCTTGTTTCATTCTTATATGAAAGAGG
Organism: Cicer arietinum; assembly: GCF_000331145.2. Classification (NCBI taxonomy): domain Eukaryota; kingdom Viridiplantae; phylum Streptophyta; class Magnoliopsida; order Fabales; family Fabaceae; genus Cicer; species Cicer arietinum. Next base: position 24,161,408 of record NC_021160.2, on the reverse strand, counting down.
TTGGCGTCAGAATTTCAGGCAAAGTGGCTTTCCTGGTCCTGAAGAAGAGGTACGCTTTCTGTGCCAGTACTGCAGTTGTAATGTTCCAACAGTAATACTTGAACAATATTCATGGTTATTGTCCAAACTCCAAAATGTGTTTTGGTAGACATAATAACCTGTTAGAATTTAGGGGCAGTTAGAGAACAGTTAAAGAAATTGAGTAGTTGAAGTGGATATTTGTATAAATAGGGAAAATCAGAATAGATGGGAGGGGGGACACTCTGTATATTGGAGAGTTTGTGGAAGGAGTAATCCTTTATAGTTTATAGAAATGGGAAACTTTGTTTCTGATTTCTTTTTCTCTAGATTTGTAACAAAACCACTTTGTTTATACACATACATTACAGAAAGGAAGCTGAGGTTGTAAGTTTCTGTCGTTTTTAGATTATTTCGTGAAATTTTAATATATATTGAGCTCTTTTTATTTTTTTTATAATGCAGTTCAAAATGGCTCAAGAGTACTTTGAACCTGCTAAAGGTGGTCTGATCATCGATGTTAGCTGTGGAAGCGGATTATTTTCCCGAAAGTTTGCCAATTCTGGAACCTATTCTGGAGTCGTTGCTCTAGATTTTTCTGAAAATATGCTTCGCCAATGCAATGATTTCATTAAGAAAGATGACACACTTTCATCCACGTATTGTTTTCATCCTCTTCTTGATTCTGATTGCAGCTAAAGAATTTCAAATTCAATGTTTCCCCTTTGCTTGAGGATAAGTGGTTGCGCTTAATAAAAATTCATTTCATTGTTTGCAGTAATATCGCCCTTGTAAGGGCAGATGTTTCTAGGCTTCCCTTTGCATCAGGTTCAGTTGATGCTGTTCATGCTGGTGCTGCTTTGCATTGCTGGCCATCTCCGTCCAATGCTGTAAGTGATGTGTCTTTGTTTGATGAATGCTGCAATCTTTGTGTTGGGGGTAAACTTTTTAAAATGACCGATATTATTGTTTAATTGCCATTCCTATTAACATCTTGAAAACTCTTTTCACAAAAGGGCCATGTGTGCTCTTAAATTCTAAACAAAAATTCATGTCTCTGATTGCTTATTTAGCACGATGGTTTAGATTGTTTATTGTTGGTAATTATTTGTCATTTCCCATTGTGCTGCATTTCTATGTCTTAATATGCAGAAATTTTTAGACTTTTCACTTGAGCTTCAAACTAATATATTTTACTCTAATTCTTTAGCAAATAAATTTGTAATTGATTTCTCTGTAGTTAGAAATGTTTGCTAAACACAATGTTTCCTACTGGCTACTGGTGTTGTCAAATTTCTGTCATGGTGGCACCAGGGCGTCATAGCATGTAGGATTTTAGGCCTGCAGACATAGGCCGCAAAACCGTATATATTATCCATAGTCCACAATGCTATGTCTATATGGTGGATTTTTGGATGGCTGCCATAATCCACTTTCCTCCCTTGATAACACTGTCTACTGCTTCATTGTGAAAACTAAGTACTTTATAATAAAATCAAGATTTCTACTCTTAGAGATATATGAAATCAATCGAAAGATATTTCTGTTATATAATATATTCCTGAATAAGTTTGTGAACCTAATACAAGGAGTGCTAGTAACTTATTGTTTGACACATTCTCTTTATACTTTCAATTATTGTGTTTCTTATAGATCTTCTTTAAATAAGAAATAGACTTTGTTATTTAGTAAAGCTGTTGATAGAGCAGAGATAAGATAGAATTAGATGAAAAGAATTATTGTATTAATTGATAAGAAAACAGAAAATGATTCCAGAGCTAATGCTCCTCAGTTAGAGAAAACAATTCTCTTACTGCCCAACCTATAAGGTGTAACTGAAAAATGAAAAAACCATCCAGCTATCTCTGCACACACTCCCCTTTATTAGTGGAATATTAATTCCTATTTATTAGTGGAATATTAACTCCCTATGCCAGCTAGGCAATCATTATTTTTCTGCATCCCCTTTCTTATTCTTTCTCACATATACTTGCCATTGCTTAGGCCCCACCTCATCTCTATTTACTAAGAGATCCCCCTCATCACTTGTGGGGCCCAGCCCATTCCTATCATCACCCCCACCTTCAACAGTAGCCTTGTCCTCAAGGCGCAAATCAGGGAATTGACTCTTCAGCAGCAGTTCCTCTTCCCAGGTAGCATCTCCGACATCCATGCCTTCCCATTGAATCAACCATTCTCGCTTATGCTGCCCACCATCAAACTTATCCCTCCATGACAAAACCTTAGCAGGAATAATATCCCCAGTGTCAGACTCCAAACTGCTAGGTAATTGAGTTGTAGCAGTATAATTGCCTACAGCTTTCTTCAATAGAGAAACATGAAAAGTAGGATGTATTTTAGATGTTGCTGGTAACTGTAGCTTGTAAGCAACCTGCCCTATCTTCTTAATGACTTGATAAGGACCAAAAAATCTGGGAGCCAATTTTTGATGAATTCTATGCACCACCGATTGCTGTCGATGGGGACGTAATTTGAGGAAAACCCAATCACCAATCTCAAATTGAACTGCCTTGCGTTTTTTATCAGCTTGGTATTTCATGTACTCTTGAGCTTTGAGTAAATTAGCTTTCAATTGACGCAAAGCTTCATCCCTGTCTCTTAACTCCTGGGCTACAGCTTCTACTCTGGTTTCTCCCTCCAAAAAATGCACCAATACTGGAGGTCTCCTGCCATACACCACCTCAAAAGGGGTAAACCCTGTGAAAATCGATTTGGAAATCGATTGGCATTAAGTCAGTGGCTCAGCTATTCTGTCAATCGATTGCCCAATCGATTGAATTAAGCCCAGAGTTCAAATTTCACTAAAAACCTTCAGGAAATCGATTTGGAAATTGATTGGCTTAGTAGAAATTCTTATTTTGAGTTAGATAACAGATTGCTCAATTGATTTATCAATGTCTTGGTTAGTTATGTATTACTTGATGGATTGAGAACTTTATTTTGATTTCATTTTTATTTGGCAAGTGTTATATGAACTTTTAGCATATGGAAAACCCTTTTAAGGTGCATGCTAGGTTGAAAGGTTATCTTGTGCATTTGAAAATTTAAATGTTATGTGTTAACTGTTAATTTCGGTTGGTGACCCTTTACAACTATTGTGGAAATCTGGGCTTTGCCCTCAGATGAGAGCCAGGACGATCCTACCGGTTCGTACCCTACGGATGGGAATGTAGATGGGATTGCTTGACTGGAGCTATGTTAGGAGGATCTCACGGGGCGCGTGGAGATCACTCAGGGTGTATAGCTATAGTTTTTTGTAGAATGACCAGATTAGGATGACATAGAGGGAACATATGTCTTTCTTTTGGATTACGTTATTTTGAACTGGAAAACTGCACCTTTGCTAATATTGTCAGTATGACATCTTATTTGAATGGGTTCCATGTATCATTTGTTGTTGTCTAAATACTCTGGATTCATATTTTGAGAAACTTTTCCGCTGCTTGTGAATTATCATGACTCAATTATTTATCCAAGGGTATTACCTTATTTAATTCTCTGATTTATTTTAATTTCTTTTGAAAAAAAAATACACCTTCGCTTTGAAAATCGGGGTGTTACAAAAAATGTAAATGACAGTGATTAGTGTGATCAATGTGCAAATGAAAAATATTAAGGTGACAAGAATCACACAAAAATTTATCCCAATTCATGTTTAACCTTGGGTTACGTCCAGTTCTCACACCTTGTGAGATTTTCCACTATTTTGCTGAAGACAACATTCTTTCATCAGTTTTACAACTTTCTTTAGATCACAAGCTAATATAACACAATTTGTATTAATAAAGCCTCAACACGTGTACAACCTATATTATCACAACCTCAACAAGCTTACAATCTCTGTTTAAACAAAATGTTGAGTTGAGGCCTTATAACAATTTAAATTTAGATCAAAATGTTTGTTTAAAATGAAGAAAATATTCTTTATAAAAATTGTCTTATGAAAAATATAAATGACACTGATTAGTGTGATCGGTGTGCAAATGAAAAACATTAAGGTAACAAGAATCACACAAAAATTTATCCCAATTCATGCTTAACCTTGGGTTACGTCCAGTTCTCACACCTTGTGAGATTTTCCACTATTTTGCTGAAGACAACATTCTTTCATCAGTTTTACAACTTTCTTTAGATCACAAGCTAATATAACACAATTTGTATTAGTAAAGCCTCAACATGTTTACAACCTATATTATCACAACCTCAACAAGCTTACAATCTCTGTTTAAACAAACTTCACACAGAGGAAAGACTTTGGGAGATATTTACAATATATGAATAAGTGTTTGAGTTATTTGCTTATGAATACTCAAAGACAAATTTGAGAAGTAAAAGAAAACCATAGCAACACACTCAGAAGTGTAATATTCTAAATTAAAGAGAAAAACTGAAATGTGTATGATCAAACAGAGTCTTGTGAGAAACAAGTAGTTGACGATTGAAGCTTAGACTCTTCTTGTTCATGTTCAACAAACATCTCTATTTATAGATGGGGAGAGGTTTAGATTGCTTGTAGATAAAATATAGTTGTTGGGCACACTATTCTATGCAAAACACAATCTCTTTGTTGAGTTGTCCTCATTTTTAGTGCAAAATAAAGAGAATGTTCTATTCACAAAGAAGAAAGTTCTTCTAATTTTTTGTGAAGGATGGATGGTTGAGAAATTTGAAGCTTATGCCACCTCAAAGTTGTTTACTGTAGCTTTATAGGGAAGGAAAAAAGTGCTAACTTTCACTTTTACTTTATTCTTGTCTTTTTGTCCTTGCAAGTGGCAGGACAATGATAATGTTCTCTTCAAATGTTGGATCATTATTTGTATGCCAAAATGTGACTTGGCTTACTCATACTGATCTAAATAAAATTAAAAAACAATGCTAAAATCAAGGTCGGATCGCTCAAAGCCTTTTTGACATATTCCCTTGGGTTGGTTCCATAAAGAATGTTATTTCATTATTCTTCAATCAAGTTAGTTTATAAATAGTATCTTAAATGCAATAATCTTGAAATGACTTAAACATAATAATTGTTCCTTGACGATTACTAAGTTGACTTAAATTCATTTTAGGTGCTCATTTTGGCTTTAACATTTGCATTTTGGCTTTAACATGTGAGAAATGTTTCTATCAAATTCCCATTAAGGAGAACGTTCTTCTTCATCGGGTATAGTGTTCTTTCTATGCATTTTTTAGTGATGTTATGTTCTCTTATGAGTAAGATACTTAGATTAAAATCAATTCTCATTTTCAATCATAAAACACTCAAAAGAACAAGTTAGATCACATAATGATTAGAATCTTAAAAATATAATTTAAGATGTGTGTTATCTTTTGAGATTTAGCTTCAACAATATCCCCTTTTTGATGATGACAAGCCTCTTAAATTATATTTTGAATTTGTGATTATGATTTTTAATTAAATGACGATAAAGCTTGCCTGATTTATCAAAAAGCTTCCCCTCCATTTTATCTTGAACCATATATGTGTTCCATTCATATCAAAAATGATACAATACCACAAAATGATTTTACATGAACATAGATCAAGGTTAAAAAATTTAACAGGTCCTACTTTAGAATTGAAATTGAGAAAATAAAAAGAAGTAAGCAAGCAACAATGTGCACAAAAATTTACTTCTTAAGTTCCTAATTGCAGTCGTAATTAAAAACTTAAAACATCAGCATCCTAATTTATTCTCCTCTTTTGTCATATAAAAAAGAGAGGTAGTGGATAACAACAACATCATATAGTCAAGGATGGTGATGAGGCATAAGATGATGTTGATGAAATGGATAAAATAGGAAAATATTGAGGAGGTGGTGCTGAATTAGGAGCAGGTGGATTAAGACCAAATTTTGGGAAGACTTCATCGGTAATCTATTTCTTAAGAGTGGTATTTTCTTGACTTTGGTGAATTAGAAGGTTATGCAAAATAACCATTTCCTCAAAAATCGTGGGAGTGTCTTTTCTGGTTTTGGAGGTATTGTTCTCAATTTTGGATGACGTTCATCAATAGAATAACCTGATGACTGATATTCTCAATCACTTGAGTAGTTAGCAATGCAAAAAGAACCCAAAGAACCAAATTTTGTAGATGAAAATGGCAGTGAAAAGGTTGAAGGTTGAAAAGTTTGTAGAGGCACATAGGAGTTATGGCTTGGAATTTTAATAAATTTTTGAGTGAATTAGGCTCAAAGTGAGTTGACGAGCTATTGGTGGGAGATGTAAAAAGTAGAATTGAGTGAGAGATGTTTCTAGTTATGATTTTGGTGGGATTAAAGAAGGGATTTAGACCATTTTTTGTGAGAGTTACCTCAAGTATTGAAGTGTACTCTACAATCATTTCTGAATTGATTTGATCATTGTCGATAACTTGATCAAAATCAACAAAATTTGGATTTCCAGAGGTGGTGTTTCCTTCATGGAGAACATTCTATCTCCTCCATAATTGGTTCAACCAATTAATATATTTTGTTTCCTCTTCCTTTTTGCAGCCTCTTAATCACCATTTGGAGGACCTATATCTTAGGTGAAGAGGATGCAACTCTCTTCTTTTTGTGGAGGAGGACGCTTTTTCATATAATTCCCATTTTTCAATGTGAACTTGGAGCAAGAAGTGAGGGAAATGTCATCATTTAGAGGAATTTTGGTGGACTTAAAAACCTTGGCGAGCACCATGCCATAAGAGATTGTGCTCTTTTTGTTAGAAGCAAGGGCCGCATACATCATATGATGAAGGACGATATAGGGAAGTGATAGAGCAGAGATAAGATAAAATTAGATGAAAAGAATTATTGTATTAATTGATAAGAAAACAGAAAATGATTCCAGAGCTAATGCTCCTCAGTTAGAGAAAACAATTCTCTTACTGCCCAACCTATAAGGTGTAACTGAAAAATAAAAAACCATCCAGCTATCTCTGCACACACTCCCCTTTATTAGTGGAATATTAATTCCTATTTATTAGTGGAATATTAACTCCCTATGCCAGCTAGGCAATCATTATTTTTCTACATCCCCTTTCTTATTCTTTCTCACATATACTTGCCATTGCTTAGGCCCCACCTCATCTCTATTTACTAAGAGACCCCCCTCATCACTTGTGGGGCCCAACCCATTCCTATCAGCTGTGTTACAAGTATTTCTCACGTAATATTTTGTTGAGGCAGATGTGCAGAAATAAAATAGAAATCATTCCCTCCACAATTGTATTTGTTAATTTTATGCGCCTTAATGTTGCAATACATACACATGATACTCGCAAACATATTTTGAGTTTATACTACAGACAGTTCTGTGTACTTACAAATCTCTAGTTGGATCGCTGATAACACTGGTAATCAGAATTAAAGAAACGAAAGAATGAATCAAGAATCAATACCCTGACCCAGAATCAATGTGATTCTGATTAGGTTTTAGTATGGAACTTTATTGAATTGAATAGAATGGAAGGGATGAAGGAATTACAGAGGATCCTGCGATCCTGTTCTGGTTCCACAACCAGTGATAACTTTCCCAATCTCTAACTAACTCTCAATTAGAACTAACATTCTATTTATAGTATTCCTAACTGCTAACTGTTTTTGTACAGCTGTCAGAGAATTACAATTAGGAAGGTTTCAACCAAACCTTCCTATTCCCTCTTCTATATACATTTTTAATAATAGGCTTTGGCCTAATCGTATCAATACCCTCCCCTAAAAGAAATAACTTGCCCTCAAGTGGAAAATCTGGGAAGTTTTCTTGTATTGTAGCAGCCAATTCCCAAGTGCATTCATGTAGAGGAAGATCCTTCCATTTTACCAAGACTTCAACATGACCTTGATTAACTTCTCTGTTGTCAGTAATGTCTTCTGGTTGTACTTGTAACTCCAATTCTTCATTCAGCATAGGGGGGTAAAGGTTGAGGTTGTTGCTGAGGTTTCAGAGCCTTCTTTAATAAGGACACATGGAAAACAGGGTGAATTTTAGAATGGACAGGTAGAGCTAACTTGTAGGCGACAGTACCCACCCTTGTGACCACCTGGTATGGACCATAAAATCTAGGAGCAAGCTTAGCATAAGGTCTTGAAGCTAAAGACTTCAATTTATATGGTTGTAGTTTGAGATAAACCCAATCCTCCACTTGAAATTCTACTGCCCTTCTATGCTTGTCAGCCTGTTGTTTCATTTGATTTTGAGCTTTAGTTAAGTTGGCTTTCAATTCTTCTATTATAGCATCTCTATGGAGAAACATCTGATTTACTTCTTCCACTTTAGAAGGAACAGCACCTGCTTTCAACAGTGTAGGAGAATCCCTACCATACAAAGCTCTAAAAGGAGTCATTCCCGCAGAACTGTTGTAATTTGAATTGAACCAAAACTCTGCCCAATGTATCCAATCTAACCATTGCTTTGGTTTAGGCCCTACAAAGCATCTAAGGTATGTCTCCACACATCTATTAGCCACTTCAGTTTGGCCATCTGACTGTGGGTGATAAGAAGTGCTCAACTTCAGTTGGG
>NC_021160.2:24151320-24152240 GCF_000331145.2 Cicer arietinum | reverse complement strand
CCCTTTACTCCAAAATGCTAAAGGCCTTCCCTCTTGCATCAAAACTGCCCCTAGACCTTTGCTGGAAGCATCAGTTTCCACTATAAATTCCTTATTAAAATCAGGTATTGCCAACATTGGTAGAGATACCATAGCAGCCTTCAACTTTTCAAAAGCAGATGTAGCCTCTGCAGTCCAACTGAAAGAATCTTTCTTGAGTAAATCTGTCAGAGGTTATGCTATCTTGCCATAATTCTGAACAAACCTTCGATAATAACCTGAGAGCCCTAAGAACCCTTTTATATTCCTTGGTTGCGGCCAAGACTTCATAGCTTCCACTTTAGAACAGTCAGCAGAAACACCATCTCCTGAAATGATTTGGCCCAAATACTCAATACTTGTTTGACCAAAGCTGCATTTCTTGAAGTTTGCCTTCAACTTATTCTCAGTTAACACTGTTAAGATGACTTGTAAATGGTCTTTATGGGATTCCAAATCAGGGTTGTATATTAAAATGTCATCAAAAAACACTAGTGTGAATTTCCTCAAATATGGTTTCAAGATCTCATTCATCAAAGCTTGAAACGTGGAGGGGGCATTAGTGAGTCCAAAAGGCATAACTAAGAATTCATAATGCCCCTCATGAGTCCTAAATGCTGTCTTCTCGGCATCTTTCAATCTCATCCGTATCTGATGATAACCTGACTTCAAATCAAGTTTAGAAAAAACCTTTGCTCCTCCCAATTCATTTAACTACTCTTCAATTATAGGAATTGGAAATTTGTTTGGAATGGTGACCTTGTTGAGTGCCCTATAATCCACACAAAATCTCCAACCTCCATCTTTTTTCTTCACTAGAATGATAGGGCTAGAATAAGGGCTAATACTGTTTCTGATCACCCCAACATCTAACATTTCAGCTACAAGTTTCTCAATTTCTG
>NC_021160.2:24113421-24150685 GCF_000331145.2 Cicer arietinum | reverse complement strand
CACTCCTTTTAATCCAAACAAATAGAAGTCTTGAATAACTTCTAATTGTTGTAAATATAGTTTGAGCTGGGTACATTTTCCTCTATTTTGAACTTTATGGCCATCTCCCACTTCTACTACATAGGCTGGAGTGTCGTCTACTTTCAGTTTCAACCTGTCCACTGAATCCTTTGCAATGAAATTGTGTGATGCCCCACAATCTATCAATATCACAACAGGTTTATCTTTTATTATTCCTCCTACCTTCCATGATTTACTAGTTGTGAGTCCTGTCATGGAGTACATTGATAATTGCAAGGAATTTAGTGTCTCTATCTCATCTTCTCCTTCTAAATCATTCACCTCATCATCCCCAGAAAAAACTGGAATTTCCAGTTTTCTCCACCTATCATGATTTCTGTGTTGTGGGCGACTGTGGTGTTCTTCCTCGTTCTCATTTTCGTCTCCCATGGAAACATTTTCTCCATTAATCCCTAATTTGGTTGCTATCGCCTCTAACGACGTCTCTGTCCTTCTCAATCGCGTCTCATTCATCTCTATACGATTGCGCATATCTTCTCGTTCTTGACGTAATTCTTCACGTTCTTGGGTCCAGTTTTCATCTTCTCTAGCCATCCTCCTCGTAACAACCATAAGCAATTTGGCAGCAGCGTGTGAGATCCCAAACCCTCAGGCACCCAGAATTGGCAGCAGCGTGTGAGATCCCAAACGAAAGAATGAATCAAGAATCAATACCCTAACCCAGAATCAATGTGATTTTGATTAGGTTTTAGTATGGAACTTTATTGAATTGAATAGAATGGAAGGGATGAAGGAATTACAGAGGATCCCGCAATCCTGTTCTGGTTCCACAACCAGTGATAACTTTCCCAATCTCTAACTAACTCTCAATTAGAACTAACATTCTATTTATAGTATTCCTAACTGCTAACTGTTTTTGTACAACTGTCAGAGAATTGCAATTAGGAAGGTTTCAACCAAACCTTCCTATTCCCTCTTCTATATACATTTTTAATAATAGGCTTTGGCCTAATCGTATCAATCGCTATCTTCGAATGAGAATTCAATTATTATGTAGCTATGTAATGTATATATCTCCACCGGCAGCTGTCTATAGGTGTTTAGGTTGTATGCACTACTCTCAATTTCTTCCCCCCAATTCTCATCAAAGTTAATTTAAAAAACTCAAGATAAGGCCTGAAAAATGAGGCACCCCTCACCTAACCTTACAATCCGGATTTAGATGGATGAGTTCGGTCCAAAATAAAATCCTAACATAGTATCAAAGTCTATTGATTTAGGTAACCAATAGTGTTGGGCGTGAGAGGGTGTGTTGGACAAAACACAACTCCCACATTTAGACATGGGATGCCATTTCCTTATTATATAGATTTGTGTGTTTTTTTTTTTGTCAACATAGTTGCCTTATCCTTGTGATTTGCATGTTCTTACTCATTTCTATTTCACACTTTATATGAATGTGATTTGAATAATGTCACGCCAAATATAAACTTCTTGAAGGTTGCTGAAATCACCCGTGTACTAAGAAGTGGTGGAGTATTTGTCGGAACCACTTTTCTTCGTTATACTTCATCAACTCCGTGGATTTTACGCCCCTTCAGAGAGGTAAGCTCTTGATAATAATTATCTTTGATCTTTTGTCATAATAACCTGTGGTGTCAAACTCTTGCATTCTGAAGATGTTCATTGAGCTTCCATTTTGTTGTGAGTTATGTTTTGTAGTGACTACATGATAATCTATAAGTCCATAAATAAGACAGTTATGTCACTCACGAAAAATAATAATTTGTTCAAATTCCGTTATGTACAAGTGTTATAGCACCACTATATCCTCTATTTAACAACATTTGTACTAAATAACTTAGCACAGAACAATAGCAATTTTTTCAAATTATGCTATGTTATATAGTGCTATTATAGTTGCTATTTAGCAACACTTCATCTATTTCATTAGTTTCCCATGAATCCCATACAAGGTGATTGAAAGGACTTTTTGTTTGCAGAGGACTTCTCAAGGCTATGGCTTTTTAAAAGAGGAAGAAATTAAAGACCTTTGCACCTCATGCGGTCTTACAAATTACTCATGCAAAATCCAGAACTCTTTTATTATGTTTACAGCTCAGAAGCCATAAAACTTTGTGATCCATTTATAAAATTGATTTTCCTACATTATAATAATTATCCATCCATATTTGTTGTATTATGTGCTTCATCTGTAAAGAAATTGTAAATAAAAATATACCAAAAATTAAAAGGTGCAAACTGGAGTGTCTTGTAAAGATTCACAGGTTGATAATCGTAACATATATTTCTTTAAATACCATTGATAAAAAAAAGTGCCTTAAATACCAATGGAAACAAATTAATTCTGAAACCGTTCAAAAAATTAATTGACATAGTTTCTTAAAAAATATAGCTGGTTATGTCATAAATATATATGAATAAAATTATTCTCAAACTAAATTGATGCACATGATATTAGCTTGTGCCTTTAGTTTTATATGCCAGAGGCAAATAATTATAATAACCAAATAGCAAAATTATATAAAAATTAATCCAAACTTTATTTGCATACCATTCAGGCATTCACCAACATATAAAAAATGAATTGATTTTTAATAAGACAAAATCCATTCATGCCTAGCGGAATATAAATGCAAAACTTCTTCTACCATGAAAGTCAATTTACTTTATCTGAAATGTTTTTTTTTTTCTTTTTTCATTCAATCGTGATAGAAGGAAAAATAATTTTAAAGTCAATTCAATAGATTTTCTATGAATCAAATTTTGTTCATATATCGTACAATAGGCTGAAAATTAAAGTGATGCAATATATTCCTTTAGTACAATCAATATAAACCTTTTTTCTTTCAGAAACATCGAAACAATCACCGAATTTTGAAGAAAAAATAGTCAAATACAATGAAGTTTCGATCAATAACATATTACCAATAATCCAAAGATGCACAAATTAATATTTATAACTAGGTTTCCAGCAAAATACGTATATATAGACAGGCATATTGCAATCATAATTTTTTTAAATACACATTGGTTGTGGTTTCAGAATCAGTAAAATTCAATTCACAGTGAGAATCATATATCAATTCAAATGTAAAGATGAATTCCAGAATTCCTGATTTTCACAAATTAAGGTTCAAATGAATTGGAATTTATTAAAAGCCTCAAAAGACAGGAAGCACCGAAAAATTTAACCATTGATTGGGAAAAGAGACAGTTTACTTGTGTAAGGTATTGGAACCAATGTATATATAGGTATATATAGAATAATGACTATTGAATTATAATTATTCTCAAATAGAACACCATTTACTCATATCAATTATATAAAATTTTAATTAATTATATAATTAAAAATCTAATTAACTGTATTATTTATTTTAATCATAGATCAATTAAGAGTTTTAATTTGATAAATAGTTAATATAATTAAATAGAGATATGTGTCAGACGTTATAATATTAAAATATAATGATTAAATAAAATATTCTAACCATCACCATTTAAATAGGTCGATATTATTTTTTTAAATGCATATAAAAATATCTCTGTTATCATATATGAATACTTTTCTGTAAATCGTGATACGTGGTTCTTTTAGAAGCTAAAAATATGACATGTGGTTATATTTGTATTGTGAATATATATAAAGTAATTTTTATTTAACAAAGTTTAAATTGAATCTTTAGATAATAGATATCTATTATGGTAGATCAATGTTATGCAACATTTAATAATAAACTTTTTAGACCCACATTTTGATCGCTTTTTGGATCAGTCTCTGTGGGAGGAGAAATTTTCGTTGGATTGGTCCTTAGCTACTTCACTAGCCTGTTTCGTTAGTTGTGCTTCCCATCTAAATATGGACCAAACAAGAAATACACTCATTCTTTTAGAAAAAATGGCGCTCATGTTTTACTTATTTATATAGAAAAGAAAAATTCATACAAAATTCAACAAACTTATAGTATTTTATCCACTTTGAACTATGACAATTTTCACCTATTCATCTTTATTTATTTACTTTTAATAAAAATTTCTTGGTTTACTGATATTACAAGTTTTTATTATTATTGGTTCTTTTTTATCACTTTGTTTATATACAAGGCAATATCATTCATCTCCGTTTTAGTTTTTTAAAATTGTAATACTGTTGGAATATAAAATTTAACATAAATATAATACTTTAATATTTTATAAAAATAAAATATAATTTTTGTTATATTTTATATGCTATTATATTTATAATTAATATCAAATTTTGTTTTTTAATAACATTAATTTTTTTAAATTATTTTGAATAACTATAAAAATTCCATCTTTATTTTTTTATCTTTTAAATAAAATATTTATAAAACAAATTATCATGTTACGTATAATCGTTGAAAATAAGAAATAAAGTACAAATAGGGTGTATCACAAAAAAAGAAAAAATACACATAGGGTGAGTACAAATATTGATGTTTATAAGAAATTATGAATCTCCGTACAAAATTTATGAATCTAGCACAGTGATTTGGTTTATTACATATCGTTCTTTTTTTAAAAAAAAATTGACCAATATATCGCATTTTATTTAAATTATTTTATTTTTTTGAATTTCAAGAAGCCGTCTCCGTCTTACGACTATTTCACATCATAAAATGCGATATCTATGACCTTTAATATAAAATAGTTAAAAAATAAAAAAATTAAAATTATATTAACATTTGTATTTTGAGATGCGACTTCATACAACAGAGAAAAATAAAATAATCGTTGATCAAAATGCTACCTCAGTTAAAAAAATTGAGAATTTTATTATATATTTTTTAAGATATATATAAAAAAGGAATATATATATATATATATATATATATAAAACCCAGTAATTTTGCAAAACAACAATTTAATAATTATTATATTTTTTATATCTATAAATAGTGATAGAATTAGAAACTTGAATTATAGTCGATATTAACAAGAAAATGAAAATTCTTCAGTCGCAAATGCACTGAAAATTTTAGATTTGCAAATCTGGTTTCGTGAATTTCATAATCACCCATTAGACATGAACATACCCTTTGAAATTATTTTCTTTTGAAATATGATTTAGTGATTCGATATTTCCCACTATCTAAACTTTTTAATTACTACCATTATTATAGTAACCATGAACTTTACATTGTATTCAGATGCATTGAACTTGAATTTAATAATAATCTTACTGTAAAAGGAATAAGATCAAACAAATTGATAATTAGACTTTATATACATATTAAGAATTTAATTTTTTATAATAAATTGATTGAATAATAAAAAAGGAAAAGATTCGGCATATATTGTTTTTATAAGCAAAAAAGGAAAAAGGACTCAGCATATGATACAATGTTGAAAGCATATTTTATATGACCACTCGAGCATTGCAGATCTATGGAAAATATAAATAATACAAATATTTAGCATATACCCCTAGCTAGCTTCATTAGCTTTTGGTACTAAGAGTCACGTCATGCATTAAGTTCCAATTTATTTCTGCTTTATTATCGGGCAAAAGCACTTCACCTCCCATCCTTCCCATTGGCTGAGTTTTAATTTAATTTAACCTGGTTCTTGTTTTATTTAATTAATTAATCTTTTTAATTCATAATGGAGACATGGCAAAGTTTTGGTTCTTTTCCGTCCTCATGTTGTGACCACATAATGGTTTATCCAATCTAACAATTTGTTTCCTCTACTAGGATGTTCTAAAGGGGTGTCCACTCATGAAAACTTTTAGGGTAGAACAAACAGATTAAGTATATAAAATTAAGTTAATGAAAGAAACAATGTTGTCCTTATTATGCACCTTTTTTATCAGATTAATAAGTACCTTGAAGTTACTGCCCATATGATAACCCGGCTAGTAGAGTTCCATGTTTTGCTGAAACCACCTATCCTAATGTCCTACTTAGGCAACTTAATATTTATATATGTCATTGCAAGTGGAATTGTATATTTATTTACCATGAAAAAATAGAAAACATTTGTATATAACTGTTAACATTCTTATAATGAAATAATTATTAACTACTAACCACTACAAAAGCCGCCGCCTCCTCTCTCCTCTAAATTATTTTATCATTTTATTTTTTTAATAAATGCTTTTTCACATTGATTAAGTTTTGTGTTATATATATATATATATAATATTTTTTTCTAGTACAACATCGATTTATTCATTATTATAGTATGGTGTTGTTGGTTTTCTCGTTTAGGTGCGGTGTACACAAAGTCAAATGACTCGTTGCATGTATTTTGAGTAAGCGGCTTATGAAGAGACTATCACCAAATTTAATAATTTTTTAGTCTTTCATATGACTTGTCAACATGTGGTTGAATTGGTCACGTCAAATACCACTTATAAATGATATAAGAGAACACCAACACGTTTTTTTTTTTTTTTTTTTTTGTAGATGAATGAGATTAAACAATTTAAATTTTGCATTATTCTTGAACAGATGCCATTTGTAGAATAAATTAATTTGTTTTTAGGATTAAGATTTTTTTATTTATTTCTCATTGGCTTTTGAAATATTCGTGTATTGTTAGTGTGTTTTTAATTTTCTTAATCATTAGGTTTTATATTAAAATATAGACGGAGAATGTCCCAACTCATAGTGGATTTGATTTTACTATTCTTATTTGCAATTTTATTTTATGCATAAACAATGCAAAAATTTGGACATGTACATCCAATCAAATCACACAAGGATATCCCTTTATTATGTTAGTTTTTAAAATATTTCAACTCATAAAGGCAAGTGGGTCTTCTAGCATAAAGACAAGTGTCTGGTCAAGAGTGCATGTATTCATACTAAAAGAACTAATATCAACGTTGATCTAGAGCAGGGGGTGTACCTGCAAGCAGTATGATGCCCAAGTAAATAAGAGTTGGAGGGAGTGCGAAGTAAAAATGAATGTGTACCTTACTTGTAGTGAGAGCGACACTTTTATTGTAGCGTCCCAGGAGAAGGATATTCGTTGAGGCGGTTATGTCATTGAGACATATTCTACCAAATTTACAGATCATTGTGTGATGGTGATTAGATACTGACAAATATTTTTAAGTCACCTAATATCTTGATGTGGATCACCAAAAAAATTGAATCCTGATTGGTAAAGATGGTCTGAACAAACCCCAACTAGCGTCCTAATTGTTCTCCTCTACCTATTGTTCCATGCCTGGAACAAATCTGAATGTCCCACCGAAAATAAGGTCATGCATGATCTGATTAATGAGAATGTAATGCACTTGAAATGCATCATTACTCTATAACACTTATAATAACTTAACAATATATTGAAAATCAAGTGGGAATCAAATCCCAAATCCCTGATCAAAGTTGGAACCAGAGGCAGAACTCTTGACCAGAGGCAGTGCATTTTGGAGTAACAGATCAAAGGAAGCATGACCAAAGACAAACTCTAACCAGAGGCAACATGACCCGAAGCATATAGGTCATTGGCAGCATAGTCAGAGTCAGAAAATATGTGACCAAAGACAGAGTCAGATGATATATATCCAGAGGCAGAATTAGAGGATACATATCTAAAGACAGATTAGAGGATACATGTCCAAAGGCAGAATCAAAGGATATGTGTATAAAGGCAGCTGGAGGAAACAAAATTAGAGGTAGCTAGAGGAAACAGAATCAGAGGCATCTAGAGGAAACTGAATCAAAGGCAAGATAAAAAGGGAAATCAGAGGCAAAAGAGAAGAAACAATTGCAGAATGCATTATTTAAAGAGCAATTAAATGGCATATTCTCAAACATTTTCTACATGTTAAAACTCTGAATTTTTCCTTCACTCTCATATTTTAATAAAACCCCATATCAAACCTTGAAAATTATTTCTAACATAAATTTAAATTTAAATCGAATTCAGAAAACTCACATGAAAAATGTGAAAACAATTTTGGGAAAAGAACTCACAGTCTGCCAAGAAGGGATTCCTATACCTCGAACTAGTTGTGGAATTTTATTGCTTTCTCAACTCTTAGCTCTTCTTCCCTTTATACTCTGGTTTGAATTTTTTGATCCCCCAGATATTGCTCCGTATCTTTTTTTAGTGTTACTTTGGTCAATTAATGGATCTCGAGAGGAAGAAATGGACATGCAAGTAGTCAGGAAAGTGTTAAAGATTTTAGAGAACTTTTGTCTTTGAAGGATTTTGTAAACAAGAAGAAAATTGATGGATGAGGGAGATGATGAACAATAACAGTGTTGTTGCTTTCAGAATGTATTGAGAGAAAGTGAGATTTGTTGGTGGAAAAGAGGGTGCAGCGGGTGGTGAAATAAAATGGAGGTTTTTGTTAGTTAAAGGTGACCATGAGTGATCAAGTGGGAATCAAATCCCAAATCCCTGATCAAAGTTGGAACCAGAGGCAGAACTCTTGACCAGAGGCAGTGCATTTTGGAGTAACAGATCAAAGGAAGCATGACCAAAGACAAACTCTAACCAGAGGCAACATGACCCGAAGCATATAGGTCATTGGCAGCATAGTCAGAGTCAGAAAATATGTGACCAAAGACAGAGTCAGATGATATATATCCAGAGGCAGAATTAGAGGATACATATCTAAAGACAGATTAGAGGATACATGTCCAAAGGCAGAATCAAAGGATATGTGTATAAAGGCAGCTGGAGGAAACAAAATTAGAGGTAGCTAGAGGAAACAGAATCAGAGGCATCTAGAGGAAACTGAATCAAAGGCAAGATAAAAAGGGAAATCAGAGGCAAAAGAGAAGAAACAATTGCAGAATGCATTATTTAAAGAGCAATTAAATGGCATATTCTCAAACATTTTCTACATGTTAAAACTCTGAATTTTTCCTTCACTCTCATATTTTAATAAAACCCCATATCAAACCTTGAAAATTATTTCTAACATAAATTTAAATTTAAATCGAATTCAGAAAACTCACATGAAAAATGTGAAAACAATTTTGGGAAAAGAACTCACAGTCTGCCAAGAAGGGATTCCTATACCTCGAACTAGTTGTGGAATTTTATTGCTTTCTCAACTCTTAGCTCTTCTTCCCTTTATACTCTGGTTTGAATTTTTTGATCCCCCAGATATTGCTCCGTATCTTTTTTTAGTGTTACTTTGGTCAATTAATGGATCTCGAGAGGAAGAAATGGACATGCAAGTAGTCAGGAAAGTGTTAAAGATTTTAGAGAACTTTTGTCTTTGAAGGATTTTGTAAACAAGAAGAAAATTGATGGATGAGGGAGATGATGAACAATAACAGTGTTGTTGCTTTCAGAATGTATTGAGAGAAAGTGAGATTTGTTGGTGGAAAAGAGGGTGCAGCGGGTGGTGAAATAAAATGGAGGTTTTTGTTAGTTAAAGGTGACCATGAGTGAGAGAGAGAGAGAGAGAGAGAGAGAGAGAGAGAGAGAATGTGGCATGTTCTTTCATTGCCACATGGACTTGTTAATGCTACTACTTTCTCATTCTACCCTTGATCTTATTTTAATATTTCTAAAAATACAACATTAACAATTAATAAAATTCTAATAATTATAATTAGTACTTAAATCTTACCAAATTTTAAGGTAGTGAGAGGGTTGTTACAATTTAGTATGTATTAAATAGATGATTTGATATCCTTAATATGTGAATTGACTTACTAAACTCCTTGAAAGTTGAATGAATTAGCTTACAAGATTGATACGATTGAAAAGAAAGATTTATTCAAGTTACTAGAGTTAGTGTTTACTGTAAGGTTCAAGGACTTTCAAGATTGAAGAGGTGTTTCAATTTAAAGGTGTTGGTTCAAATTTTCTCAAAGATGTTGCATAAAATTTTGGTTCTTTAGAGTTTAGGAAAGAACTGATTGTCTGTACAAGTGTTATAATTCAATTGTCGATAGATTTTTATAAATATTTATATTTATAAATAAATGAAGAAACTTTCATTCATGTAGAAGAATATATGCACATTCTCTACATAGTGAAGACCATGAACTAGGATAGATATATCATTGTTTTTTGTTTTTATATAAAATTTGTTCTTTGTAAATTCTATTTTTTTTCTATATTTCGTAATGTTGATTGTTATATGAAAATTTTGATTATTTAAAGTTCTATCTTTTAATCAATTAATAATTTTTTTTTGTGCAAATTTGAAATTTACTCTTTATGAATTTGTTATTACTTAATTCCTATGTGTCAATCCAATTTGAATAGTGACACTCAATTTTTTTATATAAAAATGTTTTAGTTTGAAACTCTAAAAAAGGATATGACTATCTTTTAACAAATGGCATCAAGAGTCTTTGTACCGTCTCATCTAACAAATAGCATTAAGAGTTTGGTCTCTTATTTAATACAAGTCAAATTGACTTTAAGAGTACTAAGATGTCTTCTTACGTGATTCTAAAGCCTAAGGGAGCATTTAATAGAGCACAAATCTTTAGAGGTTATGGATATCCATATCGGTAAGAATAGATGAAAAATCGATATCATTTCTTATGATTTAGATTATTGGGTAGCCATTAAAAAAGGTCGATATGTTTTAACAATTGTCTGTGATGGAATTGCCATTGATAAATTGGAAATGGATTGAATTCATTTAGACTAAAAGAAAGTTCAATATGATTGAAAAGTCAAAAATATTATCGTGTGAACGTCTACTTTAAGATAAGAAAAATATTATAAATTTTCTCATTGAAAAACTACCCAACAAATGTGGGACACTTTAGTGGTTGCACATGATGATACTGCAAAAAATAAAATATACTCGAATTAAAACACTAACACAAGAGTATTAATTGGTTAGTTTGAAGTAAGGTGAAACCATTGTGGATTTGCATAAACATTTCAAACACATTGTGAATCATTTGAATTGTCTAGGTAAAACGTTTTCAAAAGAAGATTTAATAAATAAAGTGTTAAGATGTTTAAGTAGGTATTGGAAACCTAAGGTAACAGTGATTTCGTAGTCAATGAACTTAGAAATAATGACCACAAAAACCCTATTTCACAAGTTACAAGAACATGGGAAAAAGTTGAACTGGTTAAGTGCGCGTGAAGAAAAAGGGTAAAAGAAGAAAAACAAAAGTATATCCTAGATTGGCTCAGCCTCAAAATATAAGGAGGATGAAGGATTCAACAATAGTAGTTCGTATCAACATGACTCAAGTGATGAAGCAACTAGTTTTTTTGTAAAAATGTATTGTTTGAATCAATTTGGTTTTATACTTAGAGTTTTGATGTTAACAAAAGTATTTTATGAGAATAATATATTTAACATCACAGAGTATGAAAGAAAATTCATGTTTTGAAGAATCTAAAATAAGATTTGATTCAGATTTATAATTGAAGAAAATTTAAAATAAGATTTGATTCAGATTTATAAAAAATAAAGTAAAGTTTTTTGCCAAATGGTACAATCATGTTTCTAAATTAAAAAAAATGCTTTATATGGTCTACAACAAGCTCCTCGAGAAAATTTTTACTTAAAAATGGTTTTGAAAGAAGAAATTTTTATACAACTCTTTTTTTTATAAAATTTAAAGCACCACATTTTCTTGTACATATTTACGTGACCAATATTATTTTTGGAGCAACTAATAATCATTATGTTTGATTTTCATAAATCAAACTATATATTGCAAGAAATTGCTCAATAACTTTATAATACAAAATACAAAAGAAATCTTAACTCCAATGAAGACCTCCAATGAACACTTCATGTTATCTTAATAATAAAGATAAATGAAGTAAGTTGATTGAGGTAAATGAGTATAGAGATATGATAGGTTCTCTCCTCTATCTCAGTGCTAATTGTCCTGATAATATGTTCAGTGAGTGTATGTGTGCTTGCTATCAAGTAAATCTAAAAGACTCACATCTTTATGCTGCCAAACACATAATGAGATACCTCATTAGTACACAAAATATGTGTTGATGGTACACTAAAGGTGGTTATTTCACTTTGGTCTAGTACTTGGATTTTGATTTAGTAAGAAACTAGCCGGTGTGACTTTGTCCATTGTCAAAATAGAATATGTTATCGTCAATACTTGTTGTACTCAAATTATTTGGGTGAAACATCAGTTAAATTATTATGGATTTCATCTTAAAGTTGTTCCAGTCATATGCGCGTCACTAGTGCTATAAACCTCATGAAAAATCCGATTTACTACTCTCGAACCAAACACATTAAAATTAGAAATCATTTTATAAAATATCAATCATTTTCAGAAAGAAAGGGACTGCTTGATTGAATTTTTGGAAACATCTAAGCAACTTGCATATATTTTTGTCTTTCAAATATTTTTTGTTCTCAATTTTATTCCTTATTTTTAAACAAAAAATCCATGTGTCAAATTACTTTTTTTTTATGACGTGATATTATTAAAACCTTAAAATATGATTAACTTCTAAAAAATATCATTAATTTAATAACTTAATCATTAAATATTTAATTTAACTCTGTAATCTTTAACTTGGAGATAGATAAATTAATAAATATTAAATATTAATTAAATATTAAATGGTTAAACTCTCTATTTTCTTGTTGACAAATTGGGGAAGATGTCAACTCAAATTTGATATCGCTCTTACTTAAATAACCCTCACCTAAAAGTTTATTATAAGAGTACAAATATGTTGTGTGGACTGTGTGAATATGTATGACCATAAACCACCCAACAATGCACATGGCATATATGATGATAGCCAAGAAGCAACAGCCAGCTAGCACATCATCTTATTAATTAAGTATTCAAAATTATAATAACAGAGAGGCAGAGATTCCCAATATTTTACAACTCACGAATACAATCATAATATTTATGTTAAGTATTATGAGAGGACACCAATAGGACAAAAGCATCATTATCTTGAGCTTACTTTCGTGACAAGCAAAAACTAAGAAGATGCCACGAAAAACTAGAAGCAAACACGTAGCGGAATCTCAAAACTAGGATCCGCGGATAATTCAAACCGTGGAATGTGAATAGTTTAATAATGTGGATTTTTTCTTGTTTCGACAAGAAAAGCTAACGATGCTGTATTTTGGCTTTCATTAGACTACACTTATTAAGATGCTGTTGGCATTGGTTTTTTATATATATATATATTGTGCTTTTGTGTATCATTTATTTATTATTATTCATAAATTAATAATAAAAAAATAACCGTGTCAAAGTATCGTTCCTTCGTGAGAGAACGGTGATGACAACTTGGCATATCTCCAACAGTGAACTCACCGAAAACTGAAGGTTACGTAATTACACCTGACATCCGTTGGAGATGCTCTAAGAACCTGAGACGAACTCATCCGTATTGCCTAACTCAACATATCCAAATTGTTAAAAGTGTATGCAATATTTCAATTTATTTCTTTTCTATTCTATTTTAAATGTTATAATATCTGAATTTATAAAAATTTCAAACACATTTTCAACTATATCTTTTGTTAGTAACTTTACAGACAAAAATAACTAACGAAAAATATATTTAAAGACTAAATAAGTTAACAAATGACCGCTACAAAAAAATAGACATATACCTACAGAAGCTTATAATGACAAAATTAAAAACTGTAAGTATAGATAAGCTATCCCTACAAATAAATTAATTGTTGTTGGTATAAGTGTCTTATACCTTAAGTGACATAAATTTGTCACTAATTGTTATAGTTACACGCTTAAATCCATGGCTATAGACATCAAAATTGAAAAATAGATATTTTTAAAGGAGCCAAAATCTTAATTGTTTGTGAAAATAATTTTGTACAAATTTTTCATGATAAGCCAAAAAAATTAGACAAAATCTTAATTTTTTCAATGGGGGCAAAAGAATTTCAATTAAGATAAAATCTAAATATTTTCAATTGATTCGTGTTTTTTAAAACCTTAAGTATGTGATTCACATCTTTACATTTCTATTAAATTTTTCTATTTTCCTTCTGTCAAAAATTCCAATTCAATTATTTATTAAGGTTGATTCAAATTTGAAGTTCATTTTGCAATTTAACTTTTAAGCTTTTACTCATGTATGTTTTGTTAAGTCATTTTTATTTTCATTAACTTTGGTGTCTTTTATAATTCAACGGTCTTTCTACAGTTAATTTGTTTATTCAAAATTAACTATCCAAAAATCCTTTTTGAACCAATTTTAGCTTTAAAACATGAAGTCATTTTGGATTCATTTGCAAAATTACCTCTGGTACAAATAAGTTTACCTTCTAACTTGTATGGACTCCCACAGTTGTACTGATTAAATATTGTTGTTGAATCTGATGTTGTTGTTGAATATCATGTTCTTCACTTGGTTTGAATTGTGAAGTATGATGAAGCTAGTGCATCGGAATCAGGATAATGTTTGTTGCACTTTGATATTGTGGCTGAGTTGCTTTGTTAATGATAATGTTTGCATGATCTTCCATTTTTAAAAAGACAAAAATCAGATGACACCATGAAAGTTCCTTTTTTAATGGATTGATTATACTTAGCAAGTTGTGCATTCGAATTTTCAACTTGTTAATTTTTTAGGACTTGCATTATGTGCTTGAGGGAAAATCAATATGGAAAATCCAAAGACAATTATAAGGTACGATCTGATCTTGTAGATATGGGCATAAGAAGTATGATTCATCCTCAACCAAGTCCTAATATAACTACAACGCGTTTGCCTAGAGCATGTTATCAAATGACTAACAAAGAAAATGAATCTTTTCTAAGCATTCTCAAGAATGTAAAAACTCCAGATGAATGCTCATCATACATCCCAGTTTGTTTGCATGTCAAGCAACACAAGATTTTTGGATTAAAAAGTTACGATTGTCATGTTTTGATGCAAGAGCTTCTTCTAGTAGCATTACGGGGTTCATTGCCATATAAAGTCACTTCAGTGTTGGTTGATCTTTGCAATTTCTTTAAGCAAATTTGTTCTAAGGTAGTTAATATGGAGTTTCTATCACAATTGGAGTCTCAAATAGTTATCACACGTTGTCAGTTGGAAACAATTTTTCCTCCTTCATTTTTTACTGTTATGATTCATTTGGTAGTTCATTTGGCACACGAAGCACAAGTTGCTGGACTGGTTCAATATCGATGGATGTATCTGATTGAGAGGTATGAATGGTTTATAAAAATTGGTTTAATTAAAAGTGTTAAACAAGTTTTTTTGAATGTTGACAACATAGATATATTAAATTTTCTTCACTTTCAGGTTTCTTCTTACTCTTAAGTCATTTGTACGTAATAGAGCTCATCCAGAAGGATCAATTGCAGAAGGATGTTTTGTCAATGAATGTTTGATATTTTGTTCGCAATATCTATTTGGGGTAGAAACTAGGTTCAATAGACCTAGTAGAAATGATGATGAAATCTCTGGAAGGACAAGTAAGTCATATATATTATGAGTAATATATTAAATAGTTTATTATTTAGACTAATATTTTGTATCAATTGTAGAAAATAAGTAAAATTAATAAGCAAAATCGTGCTAAGTTTGAAGATGTTCATTGTATGGGTTCAAAAAATATCCCAAAGTTTATTGATAAAAAGGTTTATTTCTATTTGTATTTTCATGGCTTTAATTTGAATTAAAAAATGAAATGCATTTAACTTGTTTGTTTGGTTGTAGATAAAAAAGGGCAAAGGAGTGTTGCCTGGACATAAAGAGATTTACATTGATACCTGCACTTGTAAAGACGGATCAATTGTCAATGAAAAGGCTGCAAGATTGATTGTGAGTTTTGATAATAATTAAATGGTATCAATATATAAAACGTGTACAAATTAAGTTTGACAAATTGTTGAATTTTATTTTGATTTGTATGATGATTTTATTGGTTTTTTACTAGACCTTTTAGGAGATGTTGTACTTGTTAGCTATATGCAGTATTGAAGTTTTTTAATTGGATCTTATTGTAGTACTACATGCTTTGAATGTCAATTTCAATTTGGTATTTTCAATCCTTAATAATTTTTATTTTATTTTTTAGGAGGAACTAAAAAAACATAGTAATGAGGCTAGAACTTCTCAATCAACCCAAGACACACAAGGTTCTATGTCTTAGAAGGATGACATATTTTATCAAGTACAAGGACCTGATAAGATTCCTCATTCTAAAAAATCAAAGGTTTGTGTATCTGAAAATGAAGAGTTGCGCGAAAGAGTTAAGAATATGGAAAGCTTGTAAGCAAATGTGATGACTTTAATTCAAAATCGATTTTCTGGAGAAGATGTGAATGATATAATACAAGTTGCAAGACAGGTATATCATAAGTTATTAATCTTATCAAACTAGCTTCATAAGTTCCATACTCATATTTTTCATAAGTAATATTTTCTATTTTTTGTGATAGGTTCCTGATGCTACTAGTGCTCAAAACCATTTGAATTCACTTAGTCCAAACAACAATGAAAATAATGAAAATGGTAATTAGATAGTATTAGTCAATTTTGACTAAAATCATTAATATTTTCTCTATTTCATTAGTAATATTTTTATATTAAACCGTGTATTTATTCATTTGTTATTTTATTGATTGTAGGTGAAGATTAAAAGCTAATTTGTTGTTGAAGATGAAATATTGGCAATTTAGTGGATTCAATTTCTTAATGTTTTTTGAGATTGTTATGTATGACAAGATGTCTATTTTAAATGTTAGTAAGACGTTTTCCACTACTAAGTAAAAATACACTACAGTGCATTATGACGAACATTGTTTAACTATTGTTTTATCATTGTAAGACTTTTATGTTAATTTTTAATATATACGATGAACACTTTTTATTTTATTTTGACTCTTAAATATATATATATATATATATATATATATATATATATTTCTTTGTGTATTTATATTTGGTTAATTTTATAAAATAAAATTTTAAATTATTATATAATTTTTATTGATAACAAAAGATTAATATTTATAGCAAATTTGTTACTGTTAAAACCTATACCAACAAAAATAAGTTGTCACTTAAATGTGTAGCAACAGAATCAAAACCGTAGGTATAACTTTTAAAAATTATGGCTAAAGTATATACCAACGGTGAAATGTCCAGGTAAAATCAAATATTTACCGCAACGGAAAATTTTTTGTCACTATATCCTGTAGCCACGGAGAAAATTCGTAGGTATTGGGTAATTATATACCACGAAAAAAAACCCCGTCGATATAGGTAATTTTGGCTATCCCTATGATTTTTATGCTTTTACCTATGAATTTTCACTGTCACTAAACGTAAAATTTCTTGTAGTGGACATATTTAAAGATCAAAATGATTAATAACATAGATTTATTTTTGTAATTTTAAAACATTTCAAAACGATTATAACAACACTCACATATTTTATAAAAAAAAAATATCAAAATATAGTAGAGGCAAAATCTATAACATAAACTTTTCTCTTTGTGATAACAATTTTTGAAAGTACTAAATACTAAAAATGTTTTTTTTTTTCTATTCAAAATCAAATCAAGTGTAGGTCATTGTTCACACAATTCAAAAAGTAGGTTCGGCTTTGGTAACTAGTGTATACCCATGAGATCCACACATAAAATTATTTGTTATCTATTGTTAGAATATGATGTAAATATAAAAAATTACGTATTGTGAGAACCACATGTTGTGCTCGATTTATTTGCTTCCCCACCAAAAATTATAGATATGACACTCCAACTCTTCATAAATACTTTTAGGTATAAGAAAACAACTCATTACATATGTTGGAATTGTTTGCTCCACTGCTTTGATAAGAGTCCTCCGTCCCACAAATGATAAGTTTTTTCCTTCCAACCTTTGAGTTTTTTTTTCCATATTATGACTTATATAAATTTGAACGTAGTCTTCTTAGATCTTCCCATAGTCGTGGGTAAACCAAGATATTTACTATGACTCTCAACCTCCTTCATAGAGATGATAGAAGAGAATCTACTTCTATTAGAATCTAAGAATTTTTTTTTTGTGTGTGCTGAAAACGAGTTCTTTTTAGTTTTGATTTATGAGTTGAGTTGAAGCTGATTGGTATAACTCAAAAATATGCAATAGCTCCTTAGCTTCATGTTGATTTGCTCTGCAAAATATAAGACTATCGTTATCATAGAAATGATGAGTAATTTTCGAAGCTCGTTTATTAATTTTAATGACATGAATAATATTATTTCTTTGCACACGAAGAAGAAGCCCCGAGAACACTTCAACACAAATGATATACAAATATGGGGTCTCTTTTTCTAAGACGATGTTGCAGAAAAAAAACTAGTAGTGGGGGAACCATTAATGAGAATAGAAAAGGAAACAAAAGAAACATATTTCGTAATAGTATTAACTATATTACTAGAAAACCCCATAACCAACATAGGGTTTTTCAAAAAGGCCTACTCCAATTCGGTCATAAGCTTTGGCCATATCAAGTTTAACACTAACAAAGCCCTTTGAGCGATGACACTTATGATTCATAAAATGAAAATACTCACAAGCAATCATAGTGGTATCCATAATAAGCATGTAAGGTATAAAGGCCCTTTGAAAAACACAAATGTTATTCAGTAATCTTAATTTGAGCAGTAGTGTTGGAATTCTGCTTCTTCAGATGTAAAAGATTTAATCTATGTTGCATCTCCTTTATCCTATTAGGAATTTTCCCAAATCTACAGTTCCCCCGTTTGAGCAAAACTAATTTGATTATTAGACCAAGTGTATTTGTTGCCATTAAAGCCCAAATCTAGCAAGCTACAATATTGGATAGAGTTCCTAAAGCTATTAGTGATTTGATTATCAATTAAGTTGCCTCCCATTTCTCATATTAGGAAAGTACAAAGTTAAAATCACCAAACACCAACCAATTTGGATTCTAAATTGAACTATAGAGGCAGTTAAACAGTAACCCAAACATTTTGAGTGTAAACACTTTGAGAGAATTTTATATCCTGGGAAGACTCTATCATTTATGATGCATTATTTAGTTAACTTGTCCTCTTGTTTACCTTGGTTGTGATAAAAAAAAAAAAAACTATTCATGATTACCTTAAGCTAGAAATATTTTTTTTTCTCTCACCACTTTGCATTCATAAGAATATTTGGAATCGCATGCAATGCTTTACTCGGAGTGCAACAGTTTAAGTGTGCGGTAATTTGATCATAGCATTTGGGCACATGTTTCTAACTTTTTAATTTGGTATTTTAAAAGCTCTTTATAGCTTAGAATGATTTTTTTAACTTGCTTTTAAACTTTGGGTTGAAATTGAATTACAATTTTATTATTTGCATTTTCACCCTTGCTCGCTCTACAGGTCATAACTTGAGCTCTGGATATCGGATAGGCGCATATGAGCAGGCAATGGAAAGCTAAAAATCAGAGCTACAACTTTTATGTTAGAATAAAAGCCCAATGCTGAACTTTACTATACTTAAATTACAAATTTCATAATCTGGACTTTTGTAATAATTTTAAATAGCGGGCCACTTGTTGTTAAACCCTAAACACTATATAGCCCAAGATCGGATACTATATATTGGGAGTTTTCTTTCTTTTCTACGGATGAAATTTTAGGATTCAGATTGTTACAAGGAATAAACACTTTTTATTTTAATTTCATGGAAGACTAATTTTATAAAATTAATCCACGAGTTTAGGGTTTCATCAACACCTTGAGATTCAAGTTACATTGTCAATTTCGCTTTATGATTCTATTTCTGTTTATTTGATTATATTGACATTTTGATTGCTTAAATTGAATTTCAATAGGATCGATTAAATTCATTTGACAAAATTTAGTTTCGGTTTCTAATTTAATTAATTTATAATATTACGACGTTTGATTGTTAATTGTAATATGTTGATGATTGTGATGCTTAATTCAGCCAACGAAACCGAATTCACATAGGATTGATTACGCTTGTTTAATCAATTCTATAGTCAAATAAGAATAGAATCACGAATTATAAATTAAACTCATTGATAGAATCTGTGATAGGTCTGAAACTCGAATAAGTGGATTAATCGTTTTGCTCATCTGTTAAAACAAAAATTTAAAAAACCCCATTTCTAATTTCAGCTTTCAATTCGGTTAATATTATTATATCAGAAGTCATTGCGAAACGACTCGAGTTATTACCTCTATTTACATTTTATCAATTGTATTTGACCCGTGTGCGACATCAGATCAAATTGGTGTTGTTGTCGAGGACTCTCTTATAACAATATTAACCAGTTTTAGAGTATTACTAACCATCCTAACAATTGTTTCTTCCTATTTTGTTGCTCTACCGGTCGGATAGACTTGTGCCTAACTCGTACGCACGTTGCTAGTAAAAAAAAACATATTTTCAGGCGATTGTCTCGCATTTCTCCGAAATTTCACCAGAAAATAAAAAAAAAATCAAGGAATATTACTTCCCTATAAGGGCCGGATTACGGGAAACGACGCTCAAAATCACAAATTCCATCGTTTATACCCTTTTTCAAATTTTTGAATTTTCATATTCTCCAAAAATTCTAAAAAATATTTGCGTTGCCTTTATTTGATTTTTAGGAATTTTGGGTGGTATTTTTATATTTTTTGGATTTTATTTGATAGGGTTTTCAATTTTTTACTTTAATTTTAGCGATAGGGAGATTGTTGAAATTTTCAGAATTTTGATTTTGCATTGCATTGTTATGATGATGCATTACTAGGGCTAGTTTTGCAAATATGCATTCTCTTGAACCTGAAATAGATAGGATATTTCATTTACATGGTAGACTTAATAGAGATACTAGCGTTAATGAGTCAAAGTCAAATAGTGAAAGTGACAACTTACTACAAAATATGGTTGATGTGAATAATAGAACTTTAAGACAACTTGCTGCACCTAATGTCAATTATAATGCATTGTGTATCACATATCCTGAAGTTACTGTACCATTTGAACTTAAATTTGGTTAAATACACTTGTTTCTAAAGTTTAATGGTCTTACAGATGAGGATCCCCACAAATACTTGAAGGAATTCCATGTTGTGTGTTCTACCATGAAGTCTCAAGGATTCACAAAAGACCATATTAAGCTGTAAGCCTTCCCATTTTCACTCCAAGATGCTGCCAAGGACTAGTTATACTACCTTCAACCAGGTTTTGTTACAAGTTAGAATGATCTCAAGAAATTGTTTCTAGAAAAATTCTTCCTTGCCTCAAGACCTGCTTCAATCAGAAAAGAAATATGTGGCATTAGGCATATTGACAGGGAATCATTACATGAGTATTATGAGAGATTCAAGAAATTAGTGTCAAGTTGTCCTCATCACCAGATTTCTGAACAATTTCTCATCCAATATTTTTATGAAGGCTTGCTACCTATGGATAGAAGCATTTTGGAAATAATAAACTTATCTCCACACGGTGCAGAATAGCTGGAGGGTATGTATCAATTACAGGAGGCAAAACCAGACAGCTAGAAATGATCATTTTCCTTTACCATTCATTGATCAGATGCTTGAACGGTTGGTTGGTAAGTCACATTATTGTTTTCTTGATGGTTTTTCTTGTTATTTTCAAATCCATATTGCACCAGAGGACCAAGAAAAGACCATATTCACCTGCCCTTTAGGCACATTCGCCTATAGGAGGTTGTGGTTTGGCCTATGCAATGCTCCTGGCACTTTCCAATGCTGCATGATTAGTATTTTCTCTAACTTGAAAGAAAATTGTATTGAAGTTTCCATGGATGATATTACTATGTATGGTTCCTCATTTGATGCATGCTTAAACAATTTAGATAGAGTTTTGCATAGATGTATTTAAACTAACTTTGTGCTGAATTATGAAAAATGTCATTTTATGGTTGAACAAGGCATAGTTTTGGGACATGTGATCTCTAATAATAGGATTGAAGTGGATCCTGCCAAGATTGATGTGATTTCTAATTTTCCTTACCCATCTTGCAACTGCGAGATTCGTTCTTTTCTTTGCCATGCAGGTTTTTACAGGTGCTTTATCAAGGATTTCAGCAAGATAGCTCTTCTGCTGTCAAATTTGCTGCAAAAAGATGTCAGTTTCATCTTTGATGACAAATGCAAGAAGGTGTTTGATTTCTTAAAGGCATCACTGATCTCTACTCCCATAATTCAGCCACCCAATTGGACCCTCCTTTTTGAAATTAAGTGTGATGCTAACACTCATTAGTGACTCATATGGTTATTAATGAGGTTACCCGGTCTTACATAGTTTATTATAGGATTGATCTTAACATTGTTCGAGAGATGATGAATGATATAAATATGAATATACTACTGCTTAGGGTTGATATGACCATGACATGATAGAACATATAGGCTCGCATGAGCAAAGTTAAGAACACTGTCGAGTTTATAGGGCACACAAGGTTGTTCTGTTGCTTGAACCCCGACAAGGATTATTGTTATTTCATGCTTGGCAAGACTTGTTTAATGGAAATCGACTTATAACATTTAGGCTCCACAAGAAGATAAGTTTTGTCTAACCGGTATTTGGGGATATGGAATGTCCATTGTGATCGTTACGATCCCACCGTTTTGGTAAATCAGAGCAGAAGATAAGTCAGCAGAACCATTTCTAACTATTGTCTATTTAACAAGGTTCACTGTGGGAGGGGTCGTGGGCGAGCATGGAGAACTATTGGTGGGCATCTAAGGTCTAAGGATAATAAGGGTACGGAGTTATTGTTGGTGCATAGAAGACCCTAGAAGAATTCAAAATAAAACTAGACTTAAAACTAAGACATATATAATTAAAAGGTATCTCAATCACAAGATTCACCAAAGTCTCTATAAGAGATTTTAGTTACTCATTACATATAGAAAATAAAGCAAATAATAATAGTGTTCATCAAACTAAGAGATCAAAAATAAAACTTTAAAAGATGAACTTTTGCTCCTAAATTTAAGATGTTTTTCTCCAACTCCAACCACTCAAAAATTTCTAAATGTATATTTTCTTTTTCTCTCAAACTCCCACGTAAAGTCGGTTTCTAAATTTTTCTATGATGTTGTGCGCCTCCCACTTTTCATTCTTTGTTTCCTCCTTATATGATAGAGCAAATCTTAACTTAAGCAACAAACTAAATAACAAAAAAATATATCTTTCCATCTTCTGCCAATCCTTCATCAATCTATAATATATTATAATAAATAGTTTAAAAAAAAATGTAAATAATATATATATATATATATGCTTAATTGTAATTTTGATCTTAAGTGATTTACACATTAAATTTGTATTTTTTTAATCTTTACTGCATAATAAAGAGCAAATTAAATTAGAAGTTTATATATAACATATAATTGCTTTTAAAACTGCTCATAATAATCCTAAAAATGCACTAAATTTTAGTTTATTAGGTACCTACAAGCCCTTCAATGCTCAAGTCAATAGTTGATTATTTTGGTGCAGGAAATCTGGCACGAAACATGTGCTGCTAGTTGATTAATGATCAACGGTCCTAAAGGACTAGGCGCGAATTTGGCGCCTCAAACGAGTCCAGTGATATAACATGCCTTGAGGTTAGCCTTCACAAGATTGGGCTAAGGCCTAACGGGTGTCGCGTATTTTTCCTGAGTATGTTCTAGAATAGTCGCCCCCAAGGCTCTAGTTTAGATGTCTGAAATAGAAAATTGAGTTGTCTGTCACTCATTTGTTGGTGTTGGGGCAGATGTTTGTCCTTTGTTACTACTAGGACAAATGGACATCATTTGTTATCGTTGGAACAAGTGCTCGGGTGTAAGTTAGGACCGAGGAAATCCATTCGTATGAAATTCTTGTGCTCATTGTTAAGTCGTGTCGCCTTTATGTGACGTGTTCTTATCAGCAAATGATGTCACTTTTGAGGCACGAGAAATTTTGAAAAGTTGTGAAGTTAGCGAAGTGATTAAAAGGAAAATGCATGGGGTGTGTGAAATGTTTGTCTCAACATTTTTTTCCTCTAGTATGTCATGTGGCTAGGTTTTAGTAAGTAATGATCACCATTAGGTAATATGGGGATTGCACATTTTCCCAAGGTCCATCCTAGTCGTTTGTGTTTTGCCAAGGTTCATCTTGTTCCTTTGTATATTTCTTCTTATTTTCTTCCCTATCAAACTCTAGTAACACCGTTATTGTTCCTTTATTGAAACGAGTGTTATAGTGAAGTTCCATCCTTGTGCTACTCAAATTGTCATCAAGTTTCAACCTTCAATATTTTCTTATTTAGGTTTGCCAAGTCTGCTTTTTTTTTTTTTTTTGTATTTTTTATTTGTGCATGTACTCCACGAAATCTAAAAAACATCCATTTTAAATGACACAAATGTAGAGAGCCCCTCTGGTAATGACACATTGCATTCTTCCCCTATAAAAGTGGAGGAGAGTCAAACATGTCCATCGTTTTGGTATCTCCTAACCCCTCTAAAACGATGGTTGATGGTTTCATATGGGGTGTTCGAGCTAATCTGCGACAAGTGTTTGTCTTTAAGGAAGTTTTATATCCCTAATATTAGTGTCCATTTATGCGTTAGAAGATTGTGTGGTGGCTTGTAGAGGCTGATAAGTATCAATCTTATTTCCCTTCTTATAATATGTGCAGGGAAAATTAAATGGTTAAGGAATACAAAATGCCATCCGATTTGAAAGATTACTCTTGTGTCATAGATGAGGTGATTAACACTTCTTCTACTTTCAAACTCCAAACTAAGAAGAAGGTTATAAAAGCCATTTTCCCTTCAAAGATTGGGTTGTCTGTGTCCCTGACGCGAGTGCCCAAATATGTAACAAATATAATGCTTGCAATGTTCCTATGTATTAAGGCCTTTAGGGGCATGATAATATTGAATTGTAAAACAAAAAACAGAGAACATTCTTGGTTAAAACTGAAAGATTTTAACTCAAGATTGATCTTGGTTGTGAAAACAGAAAACAAAGAACATTCTTGGTTATGAAAATAGAAAACGTAGAACATTCTTGGTTAGTAATATAACAATAAAAACTTCACGATGTGATCAGTTTCAAGTGACTGATAAATAAATGGAGACAAAGGAAAGAGAATTCACACAACAATATATCCTAGTTCACCCAACTCGAGCTAGTCCAGTCCTCACAACCGTGAGATTTTTACTATGTGCTTCAGAACCAAGAATGTTCTCCTTCACACCTTTTCTTTTGATCACACCTGAATCAATTACAATCTTCACCTTTCAACGTAGAAAGTATTTTTACAATCACCTTTTAGCCTTGAAAGGATTTTTACAAACACATGCAATCTAACATAAAAGATAGACTTGAGTTACAAATGATGTGTATGATAAAAGTGTTTGGGATCTAGAAACTTTTCAACGCTTGTTTGAGATAAATGAAAGACAAACTCAGTGAATAATAATCAACAAATATAGTGAAGAGAGCTGGATTTTGCTTAAAGAGTTTTTGACTTGTTCTTACTTGAACAAGTGTTGGTAGATTTATAAATTGAATTATTGCCTTCATCTTCCTATTGATCTGCCATTTATTGATGATAAAAGACTTTGAATATTCATTTTAAAATGAATATAGTCATTGGGCACACTTCCCAAGTGTTAGATATATTTTAAAGCAACTAAACATGTGTTTATATGGTTGTCTAGAAACGTTCTTGAAAATCGAAGAACGTTCTTGCTTTTGGGCTTGATGGGAAACGTGAATGAATGAGTGAGTGAGCTGTCAAATGTATGTTTTGTTATTGTTTCCATATCAGAATTAAGCAGAGCTTTCTATAGAATATTGTAAGTACAATGTACTTGTGTTTTTTTTCTCACAACTCATCAATTTGGAGATCAATCTTGAGGTTGTTTTCTTCATTTGGGCATTTAGCTCGAGTTATGAGTTTCACCATTGATTAAAGCATTCTTGATATCTTTAAATTGTGGTTTGGACTATAGAAAATGATATATTTTAATTATGTCTTTAAAAGAGAATAACCACAATGTTCTTTTGTAAAACCATAATGTTCTTGGATTAAAGATGTCAAAATGAAAAACGTTCTTCGTTTCTGTTTTGCGTGATTTGTTGGATTTTGAACTTCTAAAAATTGTTGCGTGCCAAGCTTTTCTGTATGTGTGTCAGTGATGCAGTGACTTTATCATTTTTGTCCAGTTTGCATTTGCAAACTTTAGCCATCAACTTTGGGGATTAGTCTTCCTTTTTATTTTTGATGCATTGCTTTGCTTTTTTGCTAATCATATGGAAAGAATCTGCCCAAAATGATCCTCAGTATATAAATATGTTCCTTTGTAATGAATACTGGTGACTTTCAATGTAGATTGATGTATTTTCGTAGCTCATATCGATCTTGAATTAAAGAAGACTTTATTATTTGTAAACCAAAATGTTCTTGGATTAATTTTGTCAAAATCAAAACATTCTTCATTTTTCAGACTTCTGTCCAAATTGATCTTTGTTTTTCATATTGTTGTCCAGTGTAACAACCTGTTAATTATTAAAACTGTTAATTTAAAAATAAAATAACTAGTTTATACGTTGAAAAAAAAACATTATTGTAATATTTGGACAAACGAAGGGCAATGACGTAGTTTTCACACTATCCCTCCAATATCTCTCTACCATTTTCAGAAACCCACATTCCCATTCCTTCTTCTTCTTCGTTACCTAAGCACCCATCCTCCCAATCTTCAACCTCTCATTTTCCTTCATTTTTTAAATCAGTCAAACCCAAAAGCTTGACAAAGCTCCTTAAACCTATTTTTAAACCTTGCATGTCTCAATTTGTAACTACTAATCGGTTTCAATCAAAGCAGCAAAGGATATTAACCAACAAACGAAGAAGAGTCAAAGTGGCAATTCAGGCAAAAGGGGAGTTCAGCTACCAATTTAATCGGAACATTGTCTTCTCCTTTATCACCAACGGTGAGTTCTTTTTATTAAAGGGTTTTTTGTTGTTGTTGTTGTTGTTGTTGTTGTTATGATTAGGGATTTCATTTTCTGAAGTTGTTGAAAATAAGTTAGAATGTAGGCTGTTGTTTATGGTTGTGATGTTTGTGAATGAATTATGTATTAGGAAAATTTTAATTATATGTGTATCACTAGATTTAAAGTGATTATGCTTGTCGAGCACGATTTATGCTCGTTACTGCTGTTGTTGCCTCTGATATGTGTTTGTGAAATTGTGTTATGTTACGTTAATTTCGGTTAGAATGATGATTTTAGGTGTACGCATTTAAAATATATGGTTTTATTTACTAGTGGAGAGAAAATTCTATTTTTATCCCAAATATTCATTGCATGAGAGGTGTTTGATGAAAATACTGCGAGAACTATTGCAGGAGAATTGTTGTATTTAAGTTTGGTTTTCTAAATAAAAACAAAACTATGTAAACAAGTCTTAGAATCAGATTTTTCATGAATTGTTGATTTCGAATTTTGAGATGAGACCAACTATGTTGTGTTTATAGGTGAGTTATCTACTTTCAGTAAAAGTTTCAAAATTTTCTATTGTCATTCGACCATTTTTCAATAATTATTAATGACTTTTGTGATGGAGACTTTCTGCAGCGTGTGTAAATTAGTCTTAGTCCATGATTTTTCCTAAATTATAGGTTTCCAATTTTGAGATGGGATCAATTGCATTATGTTCTTAATTGAGTTAGCTTTCAAGTAAATTTTTGGAATTTTCTAAAGTAATTTGACCTTTCATCAATAATTATTAGTGACCATTGTACTGAAAATATTCTACTGTGTGATTTGCAAAAATGAATAAAATTCTTAAGAAATTTGAATTGCTTCATTATTTATATATGTATATATATATAACTTTTATTCTGTTTGAGTTATTAATTGTTATGAAGTTGTTACTATTTTCATGACTCCAATATTGTTTCTATTTTTTGACTATGAATTTACGTTTTGAATTAAGGACTTAAGATTAAATTATTATGAGTTTAGTATATCACCTAATTTATTGATAATTGTTGTGGATGAATGATGCGTTTTATATATGACATAATAAGTGCATTTCATACAAAACATGTAAGTTTTGTACAATACCATTAATCAGAGCATGCATGGCCTTATTCACGGTGGGACATTTAGGTTATTTCAAGCATGGAATAACAGGTAAAGGAGAACAATCAGGACGCTGATTGGGGTTTGGCCAGACCACCTTTACCAATCAGGACTCAATTATCTTAGTGACCCACATTAAGATATTGGACGACTTTTCCTTATTCCAAAGGAAAAGATTTCAAGTCATGCATATGTTTTTCACAACATATATATATACATGTATAATTATTTTTTCACGTTTTATACACTTTTATGAAAGAAATTCATTGAGATTGTTTTTTCCTTTTATTTTTATAGCTCACTGAGATATTTTATCTCACCCCAATTATTATTATTATTTTTATTTAGCAGCTGGAGGAACATGAGACATGAAATTAGCATCAGAAGATTAGTTCCAAACTCGTGGAATTAGAATTTAATATTTTGTTTTATGATGTAATCAATTAATAGTAGTTGTTTTCAAGATGTAATATTTTATGAATTTACTAAACAAGTTATAAACTATATTTATGAATGTAGTTTTCAGTTATGATGGTGATTCTAATTTATTATTTATTGTTAATTACCTCTGTTTTATTAAGGTGTATGGGCCAAATTTTCATATTCTAGACAAATGATAATGGGTCTTACATCCAAAATGATCTTTGTTTTTCATATTGCAGTCTATAATGATCTTCGTTTTTTAGAATGTTGTCAATAATGTTCTTCGTTTTTTTTTTTTTTTAATAACCAGAACATTCTTCGTTTGTCATATTTGATCTTGCTTATTTCAAATGATCTTGCTTCTGATTTATAGCATAGTGTAATCATTGATTGTTGTATGAATGTATTTGATCATCTTCTTCATGAAGATTCTATCTTGAAGATGTAATAATCATTCTCTTGAATGATTGATATATGATACATTTCTTTTGAGATTTTCTCATTATTGAGTGGATACTTATGCACTTTTATGAAGTGAATGACTTCTTGCTTGATCACTTATGCAATTCATGTTCCTTAAACAAAACTCGGGTGTAATCATTAGTAGACCACCATTCATAAAACTTAGTCACTTATTTCATAAGGTTTGTTCTCATTAAAACATACATCAAAAAGGGTTTTACCTCAACAAATATGTCTTCCCTTTACTAAGTATGAGGTGTTCGTATTGAACCATCTTGATGTGGCCCTCTAGGCTTACTAGTATTTGTGCGAGCATTTGGAGTTTGAGTCGAAATTTTTGCTACCTATAAGGGTTGATTACTTTCAAATAAGAAACTAAGAAGATCTTTGAGACATACACTGACTCCTTCAAAAAATTCAAAGACAAGTTCCATACTATCTGTCCCTAAACTCTAGACGCACACAAACACTTAAGCAAACCATTATCATTTTGTAACGAAGTAAGGAAATGTTGAGGACTGAGAGTGCTTACGAGGACACTAATTGTGTTGGTCGGTTCCCAAAGTATTGGTCTCCATGTCACTTTAAAAACAACAATATGAAATTACCTTAAAAAAAGGATTTGCGGCCAATCGACATCGCCACATTGAAACTTATGTAGGAATACATCAATAAGTTCAATAACTGGACCTACCAGGTGGAGAATGACAATAAAATATATATCTAACATTGATGGATCAACGTCAAAAGTCCTGCTAAAATGCAAGACCCCATATGCCATCATTGACTGCTAGGGTTGTGAGGTTGTCGAGGGAGTGGGCAAGTATTTTTCCCTCATTTCCTAGTGTACTAGGGACCATGATGGATCCCACTAACAAGGATTTCTTGTCTCATAAAGGCCCTATCAACCAACGAGCTCTATTGGTTTAAAACTTACTACTCTAAGGATCAGTGTTGTGGCCTCCATTGCCCATGTTATAGAATAGGCCATGGATTTTGATAGCTTTGTGCTTCATGCGAAAAAGGTGAAGGTGGAGGCCCCCATTTGTCAACTTGAGATTACCCATGGAGGGCTATGAGAAAAACCTCAAGGTGACAGATGACCTGCAATGTAATCTTGAAAAGGCAGAAGATAAGACTCAAGCTTCAAGTGTACTGGCGAAGAAAGCCAATGAGAAGAAGGCATATGTTGCTGGGGAGAATGTTATCCTAAAGGCTCAACTTGGGGAGTCTTAAGACAAGATGAATGAGGTGAGGAGGTAGATGGAGGAGTTGAAGAAGAACTTGATTACTCGGATCTCAACTTTGGAGAAGGAAGTCGAGGATTTGAGGGCTCAATTGGCAAAGCAAAAAGAGGTCGCAATGAAGGAGATTATGGAATTATTGGAGAATATAGATAGCTTGGTCACAGAGTCATTCCAAAAAGCAATTCACTAAGTCTTCAACTCTGACTTCGGTCTTAACCTTGCTTTGGATGAACTTGATTGCGGCAAAGTGCTCGAGGATGGCAGACTATAGTAGTTTGTTTGTTTCCTCTATCTTGTATAAATTACGTTCGACACAATCATGACATTATCAATAAGACTTTGTTATTAATGTTGTCCTTTTTGTTGAACTTGATTTTGTGCTTATATTATCAGTAGCTTGAAACGATAATTCGAAGTCACAAATATTAATCGTAATTTTGACTTGTATACTCTTGATATAATTGAATGTGCTAGTCCTCAAACAACAAGGCGTGAAGTAGTTCGAGCAACATTGTTCAAGTTCGTTGCTAGGGGTCTCTGACCAAGGTTTTCCCTATCTTTCCCTGCTCTTTAGCATGTGCTCAGATTGGGGAAAACAATTGTGATAGAACCCGCCACAATTTGATGGTTAATCGGATATGCGGGGTGTGCATGATAGGAGGTGCCACATGCGCTTCCCTTCTAGAATGATGTAGGGATGCTTTCAATGTGGCATGTCACCTGAGTCATTAATTTGAAGGATTGTGCCTCGACCAATGATGATCGCGTTAATATATATTTGAAATGCTCACATTAATATTATTTATAACTTTGGAAAAAGATTTCTTACAAGCATTTAAGTTGGCCACATGTGGCTTTTTGAATATTCAATTGTAGTACATTTTTTAGTGTATTGACGTTCCATGTCCAGGGGATTGCTTTGTCGAGTAGTGTTTCCAGGATGTATGCTTTATTTTCTGTCTTGACAATCAAATGATAAGGACCCTCCCGATTTGGGGCAAGCTTGCCTTGATCGGCAATCTTCAATTCAATATGGGTCAGATGCAATGGTGTATTTTCTTTAGAGCAGAAAGAGGTCACGGCATCCCCTATATTTATATTTTTTTTTAATAAATAATAATGATATATTATGAAAATAATAGTGATAAGTTACTAAAATATCCCTCCAAACCTTTTGGATTTTGAGAATATGACATCGCCTCTCCCTTATTTCTCTATGCTCATATTTATATCCCTCTCAGTTGAAGTGGCCAGCCGCGACCGGCCTTAAGCGTCACTTCTTGGTCTTGATCCTCATACTATCTCAATTTGCTTCTTATAATTTTTAGTTTTATTTTTTTTCCTCTTCTACTTACGTAATTTTTCTTTATAAATAGAGTGAAAAACAAATATCAATGGTTCTTGTCGATAATAATCTTCTTCTTATCATCTTTACCACAATGTAAAGTAGATTATTCAATTGTTCTTAAATCACAAACAAGTTGTCGATATCATATTTGAAATTACGTGATTGAAGAGATAAACGGGGAATTAAGTAGACATTTATTAGAATTTATGCTAATAAAACATAATAAAATTGATATGATGAGTTCTATATACAGATAAACTACCTAATATCGAATGATAAATTAACTAATATCGATATACAGATAAACTCTAACACCCTAATTAACAATCCAATGACAACATATTAACAAACTATAACAAATTTTTACATGTTAACAATTGATTTATGATATGGTGTGATATTATTTATTAATTGTGAATTGTTTTAGTTAATTTATGAACTATTTTGATTAATTTGTGTATTTTTTTGAGAGTGACACGATGTTTAACCATAAAAAAATTGATGCATTGTCAAGAAAAAAGTTTTTGACAAAGATGAAAATTGATATGGAGCTTTTGAGTCTAACCAATAGTTTGATTCCTAAAGATATTTACAAAGCATATGCTATGGACAATATATGTGCTCTTGTAACCAAATTTTATCCTCTGGATTTTAATTATCAACAGAAAGTTAATTTGAGATTTCAATTGAAACAATTTATTCCTGATTTTTTAGTCATCCATATTTGAATAACTTGTCGACTATGTGTGTGAAGCTCTCAAAAAAACAGCAAAGGAAAATACATATTATTAACTATTCTGGTTTCTCTAGCTACTACAAAAAGATCATTTTCAGCAATGAAAATTATTAAGACAAGACTGCGTAACAAGATGGAGGATGAATTTCTTGTTGGCAATATGGTGTTTTATATTGAAAAATAAATAGTTAAAAACTTTAGTTTTGATTCAACTATCGATGATTTCAAGGCTTTAGGAGAACAAATGGCACAACTTTAATTTGATGTAAATATCTCTTTTCACATTTATATTTTTATTTTTATTGGTGTTATGTTAAACCTTTGATAAAACTATATGACTTTTATGAATTTTAATTATAATAATTTAGTTTATATTTGTCATTCTCCCCAATATTTTGTGCAAGATCTGCCACTGGTCAGGTGTAACACGAGATCTCCCACTTCAAAGTTTTTGCGAATGACCTCTCGGTTGGGCCTCATAGCTATGTGCCTTTTCATGGCAGCCTCATTCAAGGAGGCTAATCATCCTGCTTCATCTAGCAATTCCAACTCCTCTTTAAGAATTTGAGCATTCTCCTCATATTGTGTTGACTGAAACTACTACTTTTGAACCATATTTTAGTCGGAACGGAGACTCTCCTATTGTGGTGAGGGGGCATGTTTTGATAAACCCATAGGACGTTCCACATCACTTCTATTAAGTTTCCTTTGATGTCATCTAGTTTTCTATGGAGTCTCCAGAGTATGACTTTATCATCACTTCTGCTTGCCCATTAGTTTGAGGGTGCTTGATAGAGGCAAAATGGTGTTTGACATGCAACTCTTGAAGGATTGTACGTAAAGCTTTATCCGTAAAATCGTGTGTCATTGTCATTGACCACATCTTGAGGGATGCCAAATCTGGTCAAGCAGGGAAACCGACGCAAAATGCAGGCAGCCGATTGATTGATGATCAACGGTCCTGATGGATATGGCGCGAATTCGGCGCCTCAAACGATTTTGGTGATATAACACACCTTAAGTTCGACCTTCACTGGATTGAGCTAAGGCCCAATGGTTGTTGCGTATTGGGTCTGAGTCTAGTCAAAAACAGTAACTAGAGTTGTTAAGAGTAGTAGAATAGTTTTATAGTAGCTAGAGTAGTTCTTAGTATAAATCAATAAAGTAACTTGGATTCTTTAGTAAGTAACTATAGTAGAGTTATACCTAGTATAGTTAGGTGTAATACTTTAATAGGTAAGTAACTTGAGCTTCTTCATTTTCATTTAATTAGCCTTTCTCTTATCTATTTTTTTTCCTTTATCCTTTTTGTTGAAGACATAGTAAAGAAAAAATAAGGGGAAAAAGTAATAAAATATCATTCATGCATCATTTTCATTTATCATCTGGTTAACTCATTGCATTTGTTATGCCTCTTCTCCATCTAGTCTTTATGTTTTGTTCTAGGTAAAACATCTTAGTAATGTTATTGAATGTATCAATATTTTAATGTATATTTTATAATTCACTCTTGTTTTGAAATGCTTAACATCCTCTAAAACACATGGATT
The DNA here is from genome assembly GCF_000331145.2 of Cicer arietinum. NCBI lineage: Eukaryota > Viridiplantae > Streptophyta > Magnoliopsida > Fabales > Fabaceae > Cicer > Cicer arietinum. Next base: position 24,116,842 of record NC_021160.2, on the reverse strand, counting down.
TTCATTAGGCAATTGTGAAACCCTCATGGAATTCTCATATTGTTGTCATGGAATTCTCGTATTGTTGTGTGATGTCGATGAAATGACAAAGATTTGTCATGGAGTTATATTTGGCTGGGACGTAAGTCCATAGAGTTGTCATGCATCGTCGCTAGTGGATCTATGAGGCCGTTAATTAAGATCCATTTAGCACTCTAGTCCAATTATTTTTTGGTAGAGTCCCACCCAACACAAATATTAATCAAACATGATTTCTAAAAAGTACCCAAAAATAGGACTTTTATTCTTTTTTTTTTAAATTATTCTTGAAAGCGAATTTCACATCCACAAAACAAACACCCAGTATCATTTAATTTCACCATCTCATAAAGATTGATCTATTTTTCCAAAGAATTTGTCCCAAAACAAATTACTATTTTTCATTTTCAATGTCATATTAATTACTTTCTTTTAGTTATATCATCTAATTAATATTATATACATCACTCTCAATTCACGTTTTCCCACTTTACATTAACAGTAATAATAAAAATAATATAATAAAAGTACAATTCCTTTAATTTATTTTTACGTTTATTTAAAATGCTTGTATCAATAAAGTTATTTATTATAAGACATGAATAATAGACTACTTGTTTATTTTTTATTTATATTAAAATGAAAATAAGCAAATAACACGTGGAAACAAACAATTCTATTTTATAGTGGAACACACGACGGGAAAATGCAACTCCAAGTCCATTGCATTGAATTCAATATTATACCCGGAAAAAATATTGTAGTGATAGCAAGAAGAGGACAAGTGTCAAAACATAAAAAAACTCGTTAAAGAGTCGACATATATACTTCCTGTATTTAAGAATGAGTGTTATTTAAACTATATATATATATATATATATATATATATATATATATATATAAAAAGAAAAAAATAAAAATATATATATATTTATATATATATATATATATATATATATATATATATATATATATATAATAAGAAAGAAGTAAAAATACATTTATAGTTATTAAGATTTAATTTAATTTTCGTTTAGGACTTATAAGTTTATTGTATCTCTATTTGGTCCTTTAATTTATATTATATTTACACCGTTGTTCTTTTATATTAATTTTGGTAACAACTATTTCAATTGAAAACTTGTTATCATTTGAAATTTTACCAAATAATGCAATAATATGTCTCTTACATTAATCATTCAGAAAATATTTATCAAAACTTTATAAATGATATATATTTTTGTATTCTTTTTTACAGCAATTTAAATTCATGTATAGTCTTAAAAATAAGGCAATAAAGATTTATCTATATAATCAATTTTTTTAACTTCCTTCACATGCAAAATAGTTTGGACAATCAAGTTATAGTGATGTTTCGATTAGATCTTAATATTTCATGACAATAATTAGAAAAAAAATTTAAACTTGAAGAACTGCATGCATAATTTTATTTATCTTAAAGGCTAATTGTACAAACTAATGTAACTTAATGGATCCAATCGAAAAAATAAACTTAAAAAGACCTAAATAAAAATTGAGGTAAACTTAAATGATTAAAATATATTTTTGTCCAAAAAAATACAATGATTGAAAATAGAGCTAAACTTTAATTGGATTTAAGCATGCTCAAATCCAATTTTATCAAATCATCTCAAATAAAGTATGCAATTTACAAATTGAATTCCATCTAATTTTTACATCGGTTTAGAAGTGATGAATTCAACCAATTTGATTAATAGAAGCAACTATAAAAATCACAAGAAATATCAAATACTATAAATATTGATATAAAAAATATATTAAAATGTAAGTGATAAAATGTCAAAATAATTATATCACTAAACAAAAAGTTTAATTAGTAAAAAAAACCAAAAAGTTGATTACTACAAAAATTATGACTCACTGTGCCAATTACAATTTTAAAGAGAAAAATAATCACTTTTAAAATAAAAAAATTTACGATTTTATGGCTAAAATTATTATTTTGGGTATAAATTATGGGTTTAAACCAAAATTATTACAAATATAATAATTGATAGATCATAAAATTTCATTTTAAAATAGAGAAATTATTTTGTGAGTGTGATAAAATAGAGAATAAAAAATGCAGTTAAATTTATTTTAAGATCATAATATAATTTTTTCATTTTCAGCACTAACAAATGATTTTTTTGTAAGTAACCAAACACAATCATTCAAAAATTTATCTCTCATATTAATGTGCATCTAATTCTTCAAAAATAAAATTATTTTATATCTTTAACAGGGACAATACTTAATTTTTAGTGATGGACAAAAACAAAATTATTCAACTCTTGCCCCAGTTAAACACACATGTATTTGTCCTTGCGGTTTAAGTAGGTTTCAATTAGTGCAAATTTCTGTATCATGTGAGTAGATTAATTCGGGTGATGAACTATTATTTTTTATTTAGATGTTCATTTTCTTTAACTTTATGTTGATTTTATTTTTAAATTTTATTTAAAAAGTATATATATCAGAATTTTAATATTTTTGTCAATACTTGAATAAAATTTTATGAAACAAGACACTTATCATACCGGTGATGTGATAATTAAGTGAGACTAAGATGTTGACTATAAAAATTTTGAGTTTTAATATCTAGAGTTTAAAATGAAGTGATTATATTGAACTAACCTTAAATCTATTTTTTCATTCACACCTAACCTCTTAAACCCGTGTATACCACATGTGCTAGTTCATGTGATCCATAACCCACTCTAACTCGTCAGGATATTAAATTGGTCATTTTAAATGTGACGAGTCAATTGATTTTTTCAACTTTAATTAAAAGAAAAATAATAATTACTTTGCTAAATTATGTTTATTAATTATTAGTTAATTTTTTACTATGGAAGTGTTATAGATGGTAACAATTTAAAAAGAAAAAATAAATTGAGGTTAAAAATTAAAAATAATATTCAATTTGGAATAAATGTAGTTATGTTAGAATGACATATAGGTCTAAAGTGAGAAGAATTTGAGGAGCAGAAGAATGAAAAGAAAGAGGTAAGGGCATTTTAGGTAAGAAATCGTTTCAAAAGCGACAAAGGCTATATAGAGGGCCTACGAACGAATACCCATCCAAGTAAGTATGTTGTTTGTTGCTGAAGTGTGTAAATATGTGAAATGTCGACCATATTTCATCAAACAAATAATAAAGCAATAATATCTCTACCTCTTCCACCCACTCTGTTCCTCTGTTTATCCCTGCAAACCCAAAAACTCTGGGGTAACCGCAAGAAAAAACACAAACAAAAAACCTAAACCACAACAAAAACCTTAATTATCATCATCACATTCTTAATCACCACAAAAAAAAAAAAAGCATACACTCATCATTATGTTAGGCTTCACATCCCACCCTTCTTCTCTCCTCCTT
>NC_021160.2:24100370-24113305 GCF_000331145.2 Cicer arietinum | reverse complement strand
TTTCCCTTTTCTTTCTCTCCACCACTGCAAAAACCTCTCTTTTCCATTCCTTACTTATTCCAGGTAGGCCATTTTCATTTTTTATCTCTCTCTCTCTCTCTCTATCTCTATTATCCTTGTCTCATTATCAATGTTTTTATTTGGTTTTTAAAATGGGTAGGTGTTTTTTGGTTGTTTTTTTTTTTTCAGATGGTGTTGAGGTTGACGGTGAGAGAAATTATAACGAGTTGTTATCATGGGAAACGAGGAGATCCATGGAGGAAGATGCTGTTTTACCAAACGCGTCTTTAATATTGGCTCAAAAACGGACGTCAAGAAAGGACCCTCTTGATAATTTCAACCGTTACATCGGTGGTTGGAATATCAGCAATAATCATTACATTGCCGTTAGTTTTCATCTAAAATCTCTTTAGTCTTTCATATCTTTTTCTTCCTAAGTTTTTCCCTTTTTCATAACCCCTCTCGCATAGAACTTGTTATTAGTATTTTTCTTCTGTTTTTGTTCTTGGGTACTTTTTTTTACCTCCTTTATTCATGTGGTAGTTCTAAATTGTGGTTCTCAATTGCTGCTACAATATAAAGATTTTAGAGTCTCTGCAATGATATTGCAACTGATATCTTTGTAGCACCAGCAACTCTGATCAAAGGCTTTTTTTCCGGTGTTCAACACCAACACATCACTGACGCCTTGAATTTCTTTCAATGTCTGACATGTTAATTTTGTGTCCGGTGTCTACCACAATTTCCTGCATCTCGATACCAAAGTTTGCAGCTTAACTACAATTGTGACCGCAGCCACAATTTAGAATCATAGTTCTAGTTTGTGTTGTTTTTTAGATCCTTTGGAAATATTAATTAATTGTTTGACTAACTTAATGGTTTTTTTGTTGGTGCAGTCTGTTGTTTTTACTGCAGTTCCATTCTTCATCGTTGCTGCAGTTTGGTTGGTGCTTTTCGGGCTTTGTTTATCCTTCATATGTTTTTGTTACTGCTGTTGTCCTAGAGAGCCTTATGGATATTCTCGTGTGGCCTATGCTTTGTCCTTGTTCTTACTCATTCTCTTCACCCTTGCAGCAATGTATTGTATTCTATCTTATCTGTCCTTTTGTTGTTCTTTACTCGAAGCAAATCTTTCGTTGTTGGGGTTTCCTAATTGTGTTTAGTTTTGATTTTGTTAGTGTTGGATGTGTTGTACTTTACACTGCTCAAGGTAAGTTTCATGGAAGCACCTCAAACACACTGGAATATGTTGTCAGTCAGGCTGACTTCACTGCCGAAAACCTCAGGAACGTGTCAGATTATCTCGATGCAGCCAAGAATATTGGAGTCGATGCTGTGTTTTTGCCTGGCGATGTTCAGAACAACATTGATAATGTGAAAACTAAGATTAATTCTTCTGCTGTGGAGCTTTCCACCAAGACTAAAGATAATTCGGAGAAAATAAAAGATGGCATTGATGGAATGTGAGTTCCAGTTGAAATCTTTGATTTTGATTTTTTTTTCTATTATGTTTACGCAAACTATCACCTTTTATGTGCTGTAGGAGATTGGCTCTTGTTATTCTTGCTGCTGTTATGCTCTTTATTGCATTTCTTGGATTCTGTAAGTATTTTTTTTTTCTTGTCATATGTTTCAATTTTCTTGCTCAAGTATAGATTTTTTCAGTAATTTTTGTTTCTCATTTTCTTGTTTTTTGTGATCAAAATTTCCTGCAGTATTTTCGATATTAGGACTGCAAGGTCTTGTATACTTGTAAGTTAAATGACAAATCTGATTTGTTCATATTCTGTTCTTTAATTCCTTCTGAACTGTTTCATTTTTTTATTGGTTTATCACATTCAAATTTCTAGTTTGTAAATGATGTGTTTCCAATTGCTGCAGTTTGGTAATTGTCGGATGGATTCTTGTTGCCTGCACATTTATACTCTGTGGCGTATTTCTTTTTCTTCACAAGTGAGTTCCTGTACAAGAATTTATTTTAACTTTTACCATAATGCTCTTTTGATCTCTCTTACCAACTATGAGTTACTTTGTTTTTAATTTGGGGCATATCTATGGTCTCTTAGTTCAATGTTTGGCGATCTGAGGATTTAATATTTATATTACTTTTGTGAAGTTTAGCTTACTTTTAAACCTAATGTACGTAGACATGCCTTTCCTTCTACTTTGTTTACTTTGTTCATTAGAAAATGAATTTGTTATGATGAATGTGAGATATGTTAACATGCCTTCTAAGAAAACAAAATCATCACTAAATTCTATTGGTATAATAACATGAACTGTTGATTAAGATTATTATTGACTTTTGAAATAATTTATTCTCCAAAAATTATTTAAATGGATTGCTTTGTGGTTTGAAAAACAAATTTTATTCTTGAAGGAAACATGTCTGAAGTGTGACAAATAATAAGTTGAAACTCCAGCTGTTAAAGTAAATTATCCAAGTTTTTTAAATTAACATAGATCTTAAATAGGATGGAATTAATCATCTTTGAAGAATGCATGCTTTGGTTGTGATAGCTGAAATGGTTACAACATCCTCTTAAAATTTTCAAAATGTTTGCAACATTTATGTCTTGTCAATTCAATCTGTAACTTTTGGTTATCATAAAAATAAGAAAATAGAGATCAAACTAAATTAGATACTCCATGAAGCTTTGCTAAGTTTTTTTATAATTTTGAAAATCTTATAGTTTATGAAATACTCATTAAGACACCCATGTTAACTGTGTTTCTATATCGTTTGAGGACATTGATTCAATTTATGCAATTATCACTTATTTTCCATTTAAAGAATGCAACATTTACTCTATTGCCGTTGCATATTTGCACCAGTGTCGTTGGAGATACATGTGTTGCCATGGATGAGTGGGTTCAGAACCCAACTGCACATACAGCCTTGGACGAAATTCTTCCCTGTGTGGATAATGCAACTGCTCAGCAGACTTTGTTAGAAAGCAGGGACGTGACACGCCAACTAGTTATATTGGTCGACAAAGTTATTTCCGATGTCACAAATAGAAATTTTCCACCTCAAGCTGGACCTTTGTATTACAATCAATCAGGCCCCCTCATGCCTGTTCTGTGCAATCCGTTTAACCCTGATCTCACGGTTCGGGCTTGTGTGACCGGGGAAGTTCCACTGGACAATGCTACTGAGGTAAGTCCCTTTTTAGTATATCTCTATCCATGAAAGTAAAGCATAGTTATTAGTGAAGCAATTTTTTTTTTCACTTCATTAATCTAAAATAATTATTTAAAATTATTTTTTCTCTCTTAACGTGGCATGTGTGTATATGGGTTTAGATACTCACATCTGTCAAACCGAGGATAAAATAATCCTAGGTTCGATTTGGGGTAATGAGAGATGTAAACAATGTGATTGTACTCAAGTTTTTAGATTGTGGTCATGGATGCAGTCGCCAATTCGGCAACATCACAATTTTCGATATTGTGGAAAATTTAAATGGGACTGATATGACTTCTATTGCAGTCATGTTAAGGTCCCATAGACATAAAAAATCTTGATGTAGCAGTCCAAAACTCTTTCATTGATCTGCTTTTAAAACCCAAATTGTAACATTTATTGTAAGATCCTATTCAAAACAGAATTATACTCCCTCCGAAACATAATATAAACAAAATTCGACCATTTTTTACTGTAACAAATCTCTGGTTCTATGATAGAACACTGCAAATTAAGAGGAATGAGGGCCCAAAGAGTGGGCCCACTCACCCATGTCACACACCTCACACACATTTAGTTTCTAGAATGATATGGAGGAAATAAAAGCTAGTTAATAATGTCTCTTATTCTATTAATATTCCATTAAAGGAATGAGGGAAGAAGGATGATTGAAAGGAATAAAAGCTAGTTAATAATGTCACTTATTTTATGTTATAAGAATGAGGGAATAGGAAGAGAGAAAGGTATTCAGAAAATATTCTAAGAAATAATTAGGGGAATTCTTTCTCTGGTTAGGAGCAATTTCGCTCTGGTTTAAGAGTTCTTAGAACTCTGGTTTAGTTCTTTTTCTGCATTTTCAAATTTCCAGCATTGTAAGAGCTTCAGTGCTCATCAATTCTAGTCAATAAAATTCTGGTTTCTATCATTCTATATATAAGAGAAAGACAAAAATGAATGTATTTGGTGTAAAATTTGAACCAAATAGATTAACTTTTGTTGACCAAATTTTCTCTTGTATGTAGGATAGAGGTAGTATAAAAAAAATTGATCTTTTACCTCACATTTAATGATAATATATAAAAAATGCCCTTAATTTTCATTTTCAATAAAATGATTTATTTACTAATTGAAACAATTTTCCATGTATAATTAATAATTAAGGTCTATTGAGATGTGAACCATTAGTTTTCTATGAAAATTGGTGAATGTTTAATACTACGAGCAGTGTGTCGACTGGAAATATAATTGGTCAATTCAAATTTTTAATGTAGAGAACATGAAAAGTTAGAATTTTTAGAACAATTCTTTTACAAACACTAATGATACTAAGAAAGAGCATAAAGGCCAATAATTGGAGTTTGTTATGAGGCCAGTTTAGGTATTGGAGTTTATTATGAGGGCAGTTTAGGCAACTCATTTTATACAGTAAATGACTAGAAATTAATCTCATTTTCATATCACGTTGATTCAAACTGCTACATGCTCCCGATATAACGTCTGTAACATTAATGATTTTGTTTCAAGCAGGTTTGGAAGAATTATATATGCCAAGTTTCTCCGGCAGGCCTTTGTAAGACGCCTGGTCGGATGACCCCGTCCATTAATTCCCAAATGGAAGCTGCTGTGAATGTGAGCTACGCCTTGTATCATTATGTTCCGTTCTTGATTGAGCTACAAGACTGCACTTTTGTCCGGCAAACATTCACAGACATAAGCAACAAACATTGTCCCGGCCTGCGCAACAATAGTCAGTGGATCTATGTTGGATTACTTATTGTATCTGCTGGTGTCATGTTATCATTGATCCTTTGGGTCGTTTATGCAAGAGAGCGGCGGCATCGTGTTTATACTAAACTCATTGCTGGATAAATATATATTTATATGTTGAGACTCGAAACATTATTAGATACAGTGTGATTCTCTTGTACATTTGAGTTGTAGATTGTTTTGCATGTTGAGTTCGGTATCTTATTTTATGTGATGTAGAGTTATTTATTTCTTACAATTTATCTATATACTTGAGTAGAGATGTATGAAGAGTGATTCAAGGAACTACAGTTTATTAGTGAAAAACAATTTAGTGCGTTTTGATTTAATTTTGCTATCGACGAAGCCTTTGGGTCGCTCTTCTTGAGATGAGTGTTACAGCGTCAATCTTGTAGTACCTATTTTGAAGTTCGTATGAATTTTCTTTTGTAACTAATTATTATTATATGAATTTTATGTATCCATACTAGATCAACTAAGTTTTCACTTGTATTAGAATTCAAAAAATGAATTAAGGAATAGTGTTAATGATTTGTCAATGAAGAATGATACTTTCTTCATTTCAAATGACTCACCATAGAAAATGAAAAACTTATATGAATTGTCATTTAATTTTTAGTCTAAATATTCATTTTTTTTCTCTTTAATTTTATCCCTAAATAAATGAATAGTATAAAACAAAAAAACAAAAAAATGAATAGTATGTATCATTCTCAAACATTGTATATTATACTGGATTATAACAATTATAAATGAGTAAAAAACAATTCTGTAAAATTTTAATAATGAACAAATGATTTCCATTTAAAGGACAAGGTGTGACAAAACATGACAGCAACATTTGAGTATTAAAAACTAATTGACAATTTATATAAGTTTTTGTATTTTCTATGGTCATTTTATTTTAAATGGAGAAAGTGTCATTCTTCATCGACACATTATTTTAACACTTGAATCATTTTTGAATTCTAATGCATAATCAACAACATCAAACACTATTAATATATTCTAAATGGAGCTTATAATTGCAAGTTAGAAGATGTTTACAAGAGTCACTGAATAATATAAATGTTGTCCAAAAATAAAGAAATATAATGAGAAATAATGAAATACATCGACTAAAGAATTTTAAAAACTACATAAATAAATTAGTTAAAAGACATTTTAAATGTATAAAATATATCGGTTAAAAGATTTTTAAATTCTAAAATATATCAATTAAAATGTTTTTGAACACCAAAAATACAATGGCTTAATGATGTTTGAATATTAAAAATAAATCGGATTAAATATTTTTTTTAAAACAAAAATAAGAAATATTTTAATGCAATTTACTTCTTTCCTTTTTTTTATAGTAGATATCAAATTGAGTCTCTACATTAATGTAGAATCATTTCTTGCTTTTTTTAAACCAAATCACTTCGCAACTCATTAACTATTAGAATCTAATTATCTTTTATTTTTTTGAAACAAATACTTAATTCCATTTTTTTTAACAAATGCATAATAGCATAAATCATTATTTTTTAATCTTGATCAAATCAAAAGTACCAAATGGAGAATTCAACCCATTGTAATGAGCATAAATCTTTTTATTTTTATTTTAATCTTGATCAAATCAAAAGTACCAAGTGCAGTAAATCTTTCTTCATCTTGCTAATAATCTGTTTTTATGTTTCAAATTTGATGATTGTCTTTCATCTCGTTGCTCTTGGGATTTTTGCTACTTCGTGCTCTCCCATATTTCTCGACAACATTCATTTGTTGCTTTCATAATTTGTTTTTTGAAGATCTTCAAATTCTATTAGATAAACAGGTTTTCTTTTGAGTCTTGACCACAAAAATCTGCTTCAAAATCAATTATGGGTCGGTTTCGATTTCTCCAATTATCAATTCAAAGGGTATACAATACAAGTGAAGTGTGATGATGTAGAAGCTCGCTCTTGTCTTATTCGCTTGGGCAATCGATTTGGAGAAAGAAAATAAAATTAACATTGACATAGTGCGATTTTAAGAATAAAGCGAGAGACAAGACAACATTAAAAGATTCAAGGATGATATATGTACATCCCCAATATCCATACATTTATATATTATACTATTTTTTTATTTTATTTCTATTTCACTCTTTGTATCACATCACAACATAATCCATCTATCATATTTACCCTCTATTTCTTTCTTATTCAAGGTATTAAAGAGGTGGTTGAGTGTCACAAATGATTTTTCTAAAAAATTAAAGGGGCAACCGATTCTGAGCATTATGGAAGGATAATACATTTTAATATCACACCTTTTAAAACATATAACAATATTGTAATAAAATTATTAAATCTTTATTAAAAAATTTAGACACTTTAAAATATAAAATAATTTATTAAATTAATATAATCAATTTTGTATAAATATTTCATTTTTAATTGATAATAAAATCAATTATTTTTTTTGTTTGAAAAAAGTCATTGATTTGATATTTATTTTTTAATAATAATTTAATATTTATTAAGATAATATTAATTTTAAATAAAATTTTATTAGTTTTAATTTTTAAAAATGTAAGTCTTTTTTATTAGATATTTTTTAAATACTAAAACAATTGTCATTATGACCTTACTTTTAGGCTAACCTTGAAGATGAGAATGGGTGAAAGTTGAAACTAACCAAAGAAGTTTGTGACTACTAGAAGGGCATTTTAGTCTTCTTGTAAATTGGACAATATGATATGGTAGCCTTAATGACCCAATGGGGAACAGGGACAATATTGGAAAGGGGATGATGCCTTTATGTGTCGTGTTTCTCTGTTCTCAAATTGTAAGGATTATGAGGTTTTATTTAAAAATTTATTTATATCTTTTTAGTGCTTTTTATTTTAAGCTTTAGATGCTTAGTTTAATTTAGATTTTACTCTTGCTTACATGTTGAAGAAATAAAAAAAAATTATTAAAAGAACAATGTTTAATCTTTTGAAATTCAAGGACACTTTTTTTCTATATTTGGTTCTATATTATATGTCTTTATATGTTTGTTTATATTTTCTATTTAGTTTAGTTATTATTTTTTTGACAGAAAAATAAATTTATTCATATTAACATAAAAATAGTACAATTAGATCTAATGATTAAGAAAATAAAAAACACATTAACGATACACATAAAAATTGTACAAGACAATGAAAATAACTAAACCAAAATCTTAATGCTAACAATCAAATTAATATATTCAATGGACTAATGGTTAAAATTAATGCTAGATTCACAATTTTTAATGTCATTCATATTCGTAAAAAAGTATATACCGATGTTTATTCATATCGACTATAAGTGATTTCTAACATGATCAATTCAACCATCTGTTTTAAGTCATTTGTATGACCAATAGTGTGTTGAATTTGGTTATAACCTTCATAAACCTCTTGTTCAAAATATAGAATCGACAAAACGAGTCGTCTGTGTTTATGAATACTGTACCAAAATGGAAAACAAAAAATGCTACACCACAATGACGAATAGACTAACATCGTGCCCATACAACGAAATCATAGATAAAATATAGTAGAAAAACATAATTTTTATAAAAATCAATTTTTTTAAATAAAATGAAATAATAAAATCATTCAATAGAATAATTCTAATCCAAAAAATAGTCCTAAACCGTTTCTATATGGAATGAAGACGAGAGATAACCTAAGTTTTTGTAAGAGACGTGGTGGCGGATTTGCTATGGGAATTTTGGACTTAGGGGCTGGGTTGGTTTGCCCTTCACAGCCAAATCTTATGTGTTTATTCACGTGCCTCTAAATACACTGTTAAAAACTAGAATTCTATTTATCAGAAATTATGATCTAGTAAAAAGTTAAATGAATATGGGACCAATGAACAATCACCTTACAAGAAACAATTATATAATCCCCTTTTTGATTTAATCCTTATCATAGCCGCATGTCCTAAATTGTATTGGGGATTTGTATGAGGCACAGCACAGCACAGCACATGTTTTTGTCGAAGAGCCAACGGACAACGGCTTTTGGCTTTGATCCGATGTTGATGGCTTTTCCCTTTATCAATGGTAACTTTACAATAGAAAAAGGACAATAGAATTGTCTGAATTATTAGGTTCATTTACTTTATGAGTATTCTTTTTTAACTTAGAATTGTGTTACTTTTCTTTTGTTACTTTTTGGTTACATGTTTATTTTATATTTAAATATGGATTGTGTCTATGCAATATATAAAATATTTAATTTTAGTGTTTGTAAGATAAATTTTTTAGTTTAAATGTCTCCAAAATCTAAGCATTTTTTTTTTGTATTCTCACACGTACAACTATTAATTTTTAACGGTTAAATAATTGATGAATTTAAACGTAAGTATACAATTAGTCTTTGCATCATAAAAATTGTTATGTGTACAATTTTTATAATAAATTATAATTACTATATTGATTATTTTCATATTTAGTTAAAAGATATACAAAATATATTAATTTTAATTAATTATTTAAAAATAAATATTTATCTCGTATATCAATTATATATTTATATAACTTCTTTACCGACTCATTTCCAAACAAACAACATGAAAAAATTATTGTTAGTACATTATAACTTTTGTTATTTTTATGTTAATGATACTAAATAAACACTAATTTAAGAAGTTTTGATATTACATTTGTAATTAATATATTATAATTATTCTCATTGTTATTTAGAAGATATAAAAAAATTTAACTTTAAGTAATTAACTAGAGAAAAATACTTGTTGTGTATGAACTATATACTAAAATAATCTCTTTAATGATTCATTTTCCAAAAAAAAAACATGTTTGATTATTATATTGTAACTGTTATGATTTTAATAATTCATTTTCCAAAAAAAACATGTTTGATTATTGTATTGTAACTGTTATGATTTTTATGTTGACGATATTAATAAAATATAAAATTTAAATAATTATTTAAAAACAACTATTTATTTCGTATATGATTTATAAAATAAAAATGAAAAAAAAATGCATAATCAACATTTTGATAAATTTTTTGCTATGTATAGGTGCAATATTTTGGTGTTACTTTTTGGCTTGTTTAAATGCAACGATATGGTCCAGTTCATATTTTGTAATAATGCAACTTTTTGTGTGCTAAATATGTATTTTCATTGATTAGTTTGGTCCCACTATTAGTTGATTTATTTAAAGAAAAATAAGATACCATATGAACTTTTGACAAAGACTAGAACCAAATTTATTGCATTTTGCAGTGAGTAAAACAATTCTTTTACTATGTAAAGTCTAAATAAAATTTCGTGCATTTTGCAAGGGTTAAAATAATTTTATTTATATGGATTAAAACCAAATTTCTTATTTATAAGGACTAATTGTATATTTAAGTTTAAATTCATTAATTACTTTGTTAAAAAACTAACAATGTTAGATATTAGGAAATAAAACTAAAACATTTGCAATTTATAGAATTAAAACAAAAGATTTTACTTTGTGGATACCAAAATCAAATTTATTATATTTTGCAGTAACTAATTGCATATTTAAATATATTTTAATTTAACTTGTTAACAAGAAGCTAAGACACTTGATAATTCTTTTTTAAGATTTTTTAGAAGTAGAGAAAAAAGAATAATCTCATAACAATTGTTTATATTTCTCAAAATAATGCAAATGAAAAAATACTCTTTTTTTATTTCTTTTTGCAAACATTTATTCATTAAATAGTTTTTCAACTTTTTGTCATGATAATATTCCATTTTAAAAGTTTTTTTATCAATGTAAAATAAAGACACATCTTATAATGAAAAACACAAAATATTATTACAAATTAAACGATTACTTTTCTACTCCATATGGGTCTCATGTTCCAACCAAAATGAAACCTGATTAATGGTCCTGCCCAGCCCAGGCGTGACATAGAAAAAGACAAAATATATTCCTTAGGTGGGCCTGTCATGTGGGATTTTTACTTTATGACGAGGACAACCATAAACAACTACTAGTGTTTTCTACTTAAACTCACATTAGCCCAAGGTTACACCCCTAATAGGGAGAATAGCTTACCAATTGTGGGGTAAATGTATGAGAAAGCTTCCTACAGTAAATAAAATTGAGATGTTGTGCAGTTTTTTTTTTTTTTTTTTGGGTTAGACCAGATATTGTGTAACGTCCTAATTTCAGGGTTTAGAATTAATTACATAATTATCTTTGGGATTAGGCTAATTCAACTAATTCCAATTAAGTGGTAGAAAATATAGGCTAAATTGTTGCACCGCTTGGATTATAACAATCAATCCCAATTAAGTGGTAGAAATTATAGGTTAAGTTGTTGTAACGTATTAGTTGTGAAACTTAGGATATCATATAAGTAATTAACTATAAGTAGCCACTAAGAAAAATAAAAATACAACACAATTAAATTCTCAAAAGGTAGAATTATATCGAATTGGAGAGAAGCTAAAGTATTTTGCGGATGCGATAACGGTTAATAGTGAGTGACAAAGAAGGAATTTTTATCGGATAACGCTTCAAGAGGTGAGTAATCACACCCTTTAAACTTTCATGGTACATCTATTTTGGAAATTTAGCATGGAAAAAGAGTTAGATATTTTGATTGGTATTTTCTTATAAAAATATATCTTTGTCGAGAACCTAACTCTATTAAAATTGAGATTTTATGAATTGTGATAACAGATTATAAATTGATTTATTTATTATTGTTGTTAAATTACCATTTTGATGACTGTTTGAATATATATTCTTTAAAAAGATTACTTTATTATACTTTCTTGAATGATTGTTGTTATTATATAGATTCAAATGAAATATTATATTATAAATATGATTTTACGAATATAATTGTTAAAATATGAATTATTTAGATTGCATGTGTTTGAGAGATATATATTCTTTAAAAAGATTGTTTTATTATACTTTCTTGAACGATTGTTGTTATTATATATTCAAATGAAATATTATATTATAAATATGATTTTACGAATATAATTGTTAAAATATGAATTATTTAGATTGCATGTGTTTGAGAGATATATATTCTTTAAAAAGATTGTTTTATTATACTTTCTTGAACGATTGTTGTTATTATATATTCAAATGAAATATTATATTATAAATATGATTTTACGAATATAATTGTTAAAAGATGAATTATTTAGATTGCATGTGTTTGAGAGATATATATTCTTTAAAAAGATTGTTTTATTATACTTTCTTGAACGATTGTTGTTATTATATATTCAAATGAAATATTATGTCATAAACATGATTTTGCGAATATGATGGTTAAAATTATGAATGATTTTGATTATGTGTGCTGGAGATGGGTCTTGTACCCCACCTATTGATGAGTTTTAAACTTCACAAAGAGATGAGGTTTAAACTCCACCCATAGATGAGTATTAAACTTCACAAAGAGATGAGGTTTTAAACTCCACCTGGATGAGTATTAAACTTCACAAAGAGATGAGGTTTAAACTCCACCCATAGATGAGTATTAAACTTCACAAAGAGATGAGGTTTAAACTCCACCCATAGATGAGTATTAAACTTCACAAAGAGATGAGGTTTAAACTCCACCCATAGATGAGTATTAAACTTCACAAAGAGATGAGGTTTAAACTCCACACAAATGGGTCTTGTACCCAACACTGGATGAGCTGGTGCTCCACATGATTAGATAATACTCACTTTGCAGAAGGAGTATATCTCCATCATTGAATTAACTGATTATTTTTGTGGAATAAATGTGTATATTAGAATTATCTGATTATAATAGATGTGGATTATCATTAATTTATTTGATGAGTTTTTAATTAATTATTGAAAGTAGTTGGTTATTATAGAGAAATCTTAGTTATATCACGAATAGTTCTAAAGAATATTTTTGGATGAAGGCGGGTGCCATGATCGATTTTTCCGGTTACCGCTCCGGCTGAGAACAATACTTGTTTTGAAATTGTGT
>NC_021160.2:24096782-24099887 GCF_000331145.2 Cicer arietinum | reverse complement strand
ATGTAGCCAAATTTGAAGCTCTATCAAGGTACTCTCGCTACCTTAGGGACAACCCACAAGACGAGTGGAAGGCAATCAAATTTGAGCAAGGACTAAGGCCTGAGCTGCAAAGCTTTATCGGAATTCTAGAGATTCGTGACTATCCCACCTTGGTAAACAAGTCTAGGGTGGCTGAGCAAAAGATGCAAGCGCTGGAAGCTGAGAAACCGAAGGAGAAGTTTAACCCTGTTGGAAAAAGGTTTCACAATAGGGACAATAAATTTCAAAAGAATCTACGTCCTGTGCCCACAATTTCAAAGGACAAGCAAGGACAAGCTTTGATTAGTAAGAATAAGGGATGTGAAAACTGTGGATTTAATCATGGAGACCAGTCATGTCCTGCCGCACGAATTACATGTCTTAAATGTGGAAAGGTTGGACATTATGCTAGATGTTGCAAGAGTGAGGGACAGGCTCGATCTAGACCCCAAAACCAAGGGAGAGTCGTTACACTCCAAGGAGAAGAGGTGAATGAGTCAGATGGTTTGATCAAAGGTATGGGCTTTATTAAGAATAAAAAGATTATCATATTGTTTGATTCAGGAGCGACATATTCCTTTATATCTTTGTCTTGTGTGAAAGCCTTGCAATTGACTATTTCTTGTCTACCTTTTGACTTATGCGTTACCACCCCTGCTGAAAAAAATCTTACTACCTCCACTGCATGCTTGAATTCTACTCTTGTTTATCAAAATGTGCCTTATAATGTTGATTTGATTTGTTTGCCTTTGTCTGGATTAGATGTTATCCTAGGAATGGATTGGTTGTCGTCAAATCATGCAGTTATAAATTGTTCTGATAAATCTATCCTTTTTGCACCTCAATCTAGGGCTATTGATTCACCTCATTCGTCCAAATATTTCGTGTCTGCTCTAGCTTGTCATAGGTATTTAGTTGAGGGAGCTCAAGGATACATGCTCTTATTTTCTTCTAAGGTGGAGGTTGAGGATAATTTAACCTTGATGCCTGTAGTTGGTGAATTTCTTGATGTGTTCCCTAACGATGTCTCTAGCTTACCACCGAATAGAGAATTAGAATTTTCCATTGATTTAGTGCCAGGGTGTGGCCCAGTGTCAATAGCACCCTATAGGATGTCAACATTAGAGTTGGAGGAGCTCAAGAAACAATTGGAAGATTTATTGGAAAAAGGGTTCATTAGGCCTAATGTGTCACCATGGGGAGCGCCAGTACTTTTAGTGAAGAAGAAAGATGGGAGTATGAGACTATGTGTAGACTATAGAAAATTGAATCAAGTTACCATTAAGAATAAATATCCCTTGCCCAGGATAGATGACCTCTTAGATCAATTGAGAGGAGCTTCAATATTTTCTAAGATAGATTTGAGGTCTGGGTATCATCAAATTAGAGTCAAGAGTGAAGACATTCCTAAAACAGCTTTTAGGACAAGATATGGACATTATGAGTATGTAGTCATGCCTTTTGGAGTTACCAATGCCCCTGCTATTTTTATGGATTATATGAACCGAATTTTTAGACCTTTCTTAGATAAGTTTGTGGTGGTGTTCATAGATGATATTCTAATATACTCCAAGAGCGTGGACGGCCACGAGAAACACGTGAGGATGGTGTTGCAAGTTTTGAGAGATAATAAATTGTATGCAAAACCTGAGAAATTTGAGTTTTGGCTTGATGAGGTGAAGTTTTTAGGACATACCATCTCTAGTAAAGGAGTGACTGTTGACTCTAGTAAGGTAGATGCAATATTAAGTTGGCCCCAACCTAAATTAGTGACTGAAATAAAGAGTTTCTTAGGACTGGCGGGTTATTATAGGAAATTTATAAAGGGGTTTTCCAGTCTAGCCTTACCTCTCACAAAGTACTATAAAAGAGGGAAAACTTTTGTATGGGACCAAGAATGCGAGGATAATTTCCAAGTGCTTAAAGGAAGATTAATTTCAGCACCTGTTTTAGTTATACCAGATCCATCCATGAATTTTGTTGTTTATTGTGACGCCTCTAAAAATGGTTTAGGATGTGTTTTAATGCAAGGAGGAAAAGTGGTAGCATATGCATCTAGACAACTTAGGTCACACGAGGCGAATTATCCGACCCACGATCTTGAATTAGCAGCTGTAGTCTTTGCTCTTAAGATTTGGAGGCATTACTTATATGGCGCAAAATTTGAGGGTTTTAGTGATCATAAGAGCCTTAAGTATTTGTTTGATCAAAAGGAATTAAATATGAGACAAAGAAGGTGGATGGAGTTTCTTAAGGATTACGACTTTTAGTTGAAATATCACCCTGGGAAGGCGAATGTAGTGGCTGATGCTCTCAGTAGAAAATCCTTACATGTGGCTTGTATGATGGTACAAGAGACAAACTTATTAGAAGAATTTAGAGACATGAATTTGGATGTGTCCCTTGGTGCTATAAGCTTGAGTCTAAATAGGCTAGAAATCACTAGTAACTTGAGAGGGATAATAAAAACAGAACAACTCTTAGATAAAGAATTACATTCTCTAGTGGGCAAGGAAAATTATACCTTGTCTAGTGATGGTTTAGTGTTGTTTAAGGATAAGATCATTGTTCCTAAGGAGGGTAGTCTTAAGGATAAGATTTTAGAGGAAGCGCATAAGAGTAAGTTCACGATACACCCAAGAATAACTAAAATGTATCAGGATTTGAGAAAAATGTACTGGTGGCCGGGAATGAAAAGGGATGTGGCTAGCTTTGTGTCTAAGTGTCTAGTGTGTCAAAAGGTTAAGATTGAACACCAAAAGCCTTCAGGGTTGTTGCAGCCTTTAGAGATTCCTGAATGGAAATGGGAGAGGATATCTATGGACTTTGTGATGGGTTTGCCGAAGACGCGTATGGGTTTTGATGCTATTTGGGTGATAGTGGACCGATTGACCAAATCAGCTCATTTTCTACCAATCAAAGCAACCTATAGTTTAGATAGATTAGCTGACCTCTATGTTAAGGAGATTGTAAAGTTACACGGTATACCCACCTCTATAGTGTCGGATAGGGATCCACGATTTACTTCTAGATTTTGGAAAGCTTTTCAGAAAGCTTTTGGTACTAGGCTGAGTTTTAGCACAGCTT
>NC_021160.2:24084341-24096282 GCF_000331145.2 Cicer arietinum | reverse complement strand
ACATCTTAGCTCTCGACGAATGTGATTACTCACTTAATCTCGAAATATAATATGATGTAGACATTTCAACTCACACTTAATTTGTGCAAAATTTCTTCGTATTTTGTTTACCACAACTTCTCTGTAGGTAAACAAAGAGAATAATTTTAATTGTTTCACGGATTGTCCGTAGGTAATGTGCAAGTTTTGTTTATTACTTTCTTTTTTCGTTAGAATGTTTTTGTGTTGAGTTAAAAGAAAAGGTTTATGTGAAACAACTTCTCATTCTCACTTGACTAAACTTTTGTATATTTGATTTGATAAATGTATATGCCTTTTTAACTTTGTTGATTTCATATCCCTAAGAAGAACTTAAGTTCTCCCATCATACTCATTTGAAATTCAAGCTTCATCAAATTAGCAGATTCTTGTTAAAAAGTGTCATTAGTAGCGTTCTCTTCTCTTATGAACTTAGGATCAATCGTTAACTCATATTTCCTTTGTCTTTAACACTTTTACTTGGACTGTAGATTATCATATATAGTTGCAATGTCTTTTATTGTTATATCACTATTTACTCTATTAGTAAACATAATTATTTGTTTATTAAATGGTTATACTATTTAGTGTTAAAAACACTTAGATTACTATCTCTAACTGACTCATAATTTATGCTACCTCCAAATAGATAATCATTAATATAAATATTTATCTTCTAACTTAATCTCCATATTTAGAAAATATTTATGGGATACTTGTTATCATTGTTACCATCAAAACATCAATTAGAGAATTGTAGCTAAAAACTACTTTTGTACTAGCAATCTCCCTCTTTTTGTTCATGACATTCAACTATACAATTAATTAACATTTTTCTTTACAAGGTAAAGTTTAAAAGTATGTTCCTTGTATCAAAAATTGTTTATATTAATAATCCTTGTCCTTTTTTAGAAAAACTATTTTAAATCAATATTATGGGACTCCTCTTGAATATGATAACATGATTTCTAAAAATTTAAAACTTATTAAGTTATTTTACATTATTGAAACACATAAGGGTAAACTTACAAGAGAAAAAAAAAAGCAACCAGATAAGACACCTATAACTTTATTATAATTTTGACAATTCTTTTCAATTGAATTTACAAATTCTTATGATGTTAAGCATTTGGATTCTTATGAAGTCTATTGATAAACAATTCATAACTCTCAAGGATTTAAATAATTTGGATTATTGTTCTTCTTAGGATGTTAAGCGTAATGAAACAAACAATATTATTTTTAGAGGATGTTAAGCCTTTCAAAACAAAGGTGAATTGTAAATAATTATTGTAATAATAATGATATATGCAGATGACATGCAAATGACACTCATAGATGGTGCAATGCAAATGACACTCAGATGAAGGTGCAACAACAGTCAGCTGAAGATGATGCAAGAAGCGTGTTTGACATGCAAATCACACTCACATATGATGCAATTAATGATGATGCAACATCATATGCAAGCAAACACTCAGTAGTGCAATCAAATGCAAGAACACAATTAATTGTATTTGTATAATTTCTATTTTTCTCTCTTAGTGTCGTTATAATAAAGAGTGAAATTAAAAGGAAAAAAATGAAAGTAATCACAAACACATAGAAATAAAGTAAATTCACAATCATTCTTCATTCATATATTCAACATAAGAATAGGGGATTAAAGAATAAAAAACTAAAAGGAACATTGAAATGAAGGAGAGAAAGAGAGAAAAATAAAGAAATTTAGAAAGGTAACATATCATTAATGATTATTACTACCACAAAAGGAAAAAAATCATAATTAAAAGAAATTATTGCTAAGAAGATGATCTACAAAAATCTAAGAACAATCCTCAAGAGCTCAATTGCTTCCTTCAGGCTATTCGAAGATAATGTCGCTTACTATCGAAACAACTTGAGATGGTGGGATTTCCTTCTTCTCGGGAGAGGAAGATAATCCCAACAAAAGATGAACCAACATAGATTGAATAAGAGTTTGAAAGACGTTTTAAATCAATGTAAGAAGTTTGGGAGATGAATGAAAACAATAATTAGGAAAACTAAAAAACAATTGGGGTAGAGATAATGAAGGGTAAGACGGAAACATGGACATACAAATTTTAACATACATTTTATGACACATGATACAATTTAAAAGTTTGAGATGAGTGGAAGAAGATGAAGAATTATGAACAGAGAAAAAGATAATTATTTTAAATAAAAGAATTTCAAAGAAACTAAACTTAAAATAAAAAATAAAAAAAAAACTAGAGGGAGACAAAAAAATAATAACACATAAATAAAAATAACAAAAAAATTATATCTAAGAAAATAGAGGAAAACAAGTATTAGAGAATTAGAGGATAAAACGAAAAGAACATGTATCAATTCATAATTGATATTACACATGTAACAAATACAAATTACATTACAACTACAATACTTATTACAAAAGGGGAAAAAAATAAAAGGATTGAAAACAAAATAAAATCTAAGGCCTTTTTAAGGTTTTCTAAAACAGATCCATTAATTTAAATTACATATTATATTTCACTCACCAACTTTTAATGCATAAAATAAACTAGATCTCTTTATAGATATTCTCTTCAGTAAGTGCCTTCTTTCTTTGAACTTCCATCTGATAGAGTGATGAACAAGTTTTTGTATTCAGGAACCTAACTTCTAACTTACAGATGTAACTTAGGGAGATTGAGATGTTTTCGTTTTCTCTAATTGTCTCTAACTTGTTTGATGAGACTTTCTCTAAATATTCAATTTAGGTATAATATTTCAAAGATATAAATATTTTATAGGATTATAGGTGCTCCAATCATTCTTCATTATTATTTTCAGACTTTCATACATTACAAAAGATTCAGAAAAAATGAGGCAGCAATGCTCTTTTTTCATTATCTCCTTGTACTTAAGGTGCTTAGTAAGACAAGAAGACACTGATTTCCAAGGTTTACATAAAGTAAACCTTCACATGCATTTTGTGAATCTCCTTGTATAGTCCATGTTGTTGACCGTAATTCACATATATAACGAATTTAAGATTTATGAACTTTTCAACATTGAAGTTGAGTAGTTCATGTTTTAAGAAGATCTTAAAGTCTTTATGAGAGAACACTGTTAGAAGAGGATCATTTAGGAAGATAAAAACTCAATAGAGGATGAGATATTGAACTAATTCTTCCTAAAGAGTTTTAGGTTTAAAACTTTGGATCTAAAAATATTTAGGATGATGAGAAAAAATGATTTTTGAAGAAACACTCGAGAGAACAAGAATTTGAATAGGCAAGGGAAAAGTAGAAATCAAAATTTTGATTTTAACGAAAATAATCTAAGAAAAATTACCCAAAAAAAAATAGGTGATAAAAGGTTGCCAATTTCCCTTTTAGATGAATTTCTAGTTAGATGCATAATTAACTTGATTCTGATCAATTTTTTTTTTTCTTTCTAAATCAACAGATGCAATCATTTTCTCTTGTACTTTGATTTCATATTAATGAGTCTCATATGACTCAAGCAGACTCTACACTAGAGACAAAGATCTTCTCCTTGAACAAATAGAGGAATAACTTAAAACTTTGAAATCAAAGATGGAAAAAGCATATTCTTTTGAGGTTATGATATTTTAATATCAAATAAACTGATTTGCTATATAGACTTATCAAGTAGAAGAATCAGATGATGATCTTCCATGAAAGAGTTTTGGTCCTTTACTTTATCAAAAATATCATATTTGACTCATCAAATGGCACTTTACTCCAACACTATACTCATGTTGCTTTTTCTCAAAAGATGGATGATCAGATTATTTGTTTTGATTGATCTACCCATTTAAAACATTGTTGGCTTTCATTTTGATTTTAACCACATACAATTGTATGTATCCTCCAACCTTTGTTTGATTAAGGACTTCAACTTGTTACTATCTAACCTCCAGAATTTGTGCGGATGAGTGAAAGGTTGCGTCATTGTCTTTTTCTTCTAAGGGTTACCGACACATTTGAACATACATAATGTTGGAATTCAATTATGAGTGGTTAGTCCCACATTGACTAGGAGTGAAGGAAATATTGGATATATAAGGAGAATGAACCTAAACCTAAAGCCTTAAGGTTTTGGGTTAAGATGTGGTGTCTAAGTCTCTTAAGAATCCATGATGTTTAGCCCATTCCGTATGTCGCACTCCCCTGGACTCCCTAACAAGTGGTATCAGAGCTTGATTTGGCCTGGTGGGGGAGCAAAAAGCACTTGGATCAAGTGGATCAAGAGAAAAAGTGACTTGGATCAAGTGGATCAAGTCTAGTGGTGGGAACTCATAATTGAGGGGAGATTTGTTGGAATTCAATTATGAGTGGTTAGTCCCACATTGACTAGGAATGAAGACTATATTGAATATATAAGGAGAATGACCCATAAACCTAATGCCTTAAGGTTTTGGGTTGAGATGTTGTGTCTAAGTCTCTTAAGAATCCATGATGTTTAGCCCATTTCGTATGTCGCGCTCTCCAGAACTCCCCAACAAGTGGTATGAGAGCCTGGTTTGGCCTGGTGGGGGAGCAAAAAGGACTCAAATCAAATGGATCAAGTATAGTGGTGGGAACTCATAATTGAGGGGGAGATTTGTTGGAATTCAATTATGAGTGGTTAGTCCCACATTGACTAGGAGTGAAGGAAATATTGGATATATAAGGAGAACGAACCTAAACCTAAAGCCTTAAGGTTTTGGGTTAAGATGTGGTGTCTAAGTCTCTTAAGAATCCATGATGTTTAGCCCATTCCGTATGTCGCACTCCCCTGGACTCCCTAACAAGTGGTATCAGAGCTTGATTTGGCCTGGTGGGGGAGCAAAAAGCACTTGGATCAAGTGGATCAAGAGAAAAAGTGACTTGGATCAAGTGGATCAAGTCTAGTGGTGGGAACTCATAATTGAGGGGAGATTTGTTGGAATTCAATTATGAGTGGTTAGTCCCACATTGACTAGGAATGAAGACTATATTGAATATATAAGGAGAATGACCCATAAACCTAATGCCTTAAGGTTTTGGGTTGAGATGTTGTGTCTAAGTCTCTTAAGAATCCATGATGTTTAGCCCATTTCGTATGTCGCGCTCTCCAGAACTCCCCAACAAGTGGTATGAGAGCCTGGTTTGGCCTGGTGGGGGAGCAAAAAGGACTCAAATCAAATGGATCAAGTATAGTGGTGGGAACTCATAATTGAGGGGGAGATTTGTTGGAATTCAATTATGAGTGGTTAGTCCCACATTGACTAGGAGTGAAGGAAATATTGGATATATAAGGAGAACGACCCATAAACCTAAAGCCTTAAGGTTTTGGATTGAGATGTGGTGTCTAAGTCTCTTAAGAATCCTTGATGTTTAGCCCATTCCGGATGTCGGGCTCCCCCGGACTCCCCAACACATAAGATCATTGAAGTTATAATAAACTTATCCCTGTTTTGTTAGTTTCACATTAAGAAATGCATTATAATGTTTCAATTATCTTGATCTAACAATATTGTTTAGTTGACTAATACTTCTTCTTATCATCAAATAAATTTTAGTATTAATATAATGACTCCTTTCATTGGTTAACTTACTATAATTTATTGAAGTACATAGGTTTTGCCCAAATTATCATTAAGGAGTTTAAAAAGCACAACTTGAAGCTTGATAAAAGATTTACTCATGATGAAATTAAGAGAATTGATATAATCCACTTAATCAGATCATTGATATAAAAAGGAGTCTTTATCAGCAGTTGAAAACTAATCACATGATGAAATATTTTCTTAGATAAACTTAATCTAAGATGATATATGTCATTTATATATGGAATTGATATTTTTACCCTATTCAATGAACACATTTAAAATCATTTTTCATTTATGTTCTTTTTTAGCATTCAATTATCTTAATATAGAGATCCAGTTTTACTACTCAAAATGTCATTTAAGAGTGATTAAATAGACAAAAAATATTTCAAAACATATACTCAAGTTTTTAAAAAGGAATTATTCAAAAGATAACCAAAAAGAAACTTTTTTAAGAAATGACTTTTGTAAAAAGATGAAATTGTCATTTGAGAAATAAATGATCTGTAAATGCATTTTATCTATTGTTAGATAGCAAATTCAATCTTCAATAATTAGTTTTGTCAATCCAAGTTTTGAAAGAGTAAAAAAAATTGAATCTTAAAGAAGTTGAAAATAGGATTGAACCAAAAACATACATTAATTCATACCATATTTGTAACATCCCAATTTTTTGGACGATGATTAACAAAATTCTAAATGTGAACAAAGTGAATTCTAAATGTAACCAAATACGACACGTTGACACAATTAACAAACAACCAAGATGCACAAGTTTCTATTTGTTAGTCTATATGTCAATGCATATGATCCCAGGATTTCCAACACCTCCATAGAGGCAAATTGTCCTTCTTGAACATGTCACACTTGAATGACTCAATACAATCGCTTGGAGTTTCATGTCCAGTACCCCACATGGGTATTTTTATGACACATATGATCGTAATAAGGGATTGTCACCATGTATTCATGACTAGATCTGGATCCACCATATATGTGTGAATGCTTTCACCTTCATTAATAACCCAAGTAGGACTATTCACAATAAGTATCTGGGTTTTATTGTCAACTTGTCCTAAACTCACTTGGTTTAGAACCAAAGTCCTACAATTAGTTACCTCTTTTCACTAATCAATCCAACACATTTAAGACATGTACTCAAACATACTATAAAAAAACGTTATGGAATATCACATGGTAGCATAGTACGATTATAATACCTTTTCAAAAAAGAAAGTGAGTAGAGTGATGTCCTAACCATTTAGGAGCGTCGTTAGTATAATCCTTACACAACAATATTTGTTTCGTATACTCTATACCTTCATAAAGATTGTTTCGTATAATCTATTATCAAAGTTTTGTTTAATATTAAAATTTTGTTTTGTATACTCTATACCTTCATAAAGATAGTATCAATCTCATATACTCCTAATCCTACTCAAAGTTTTGAGTATCCCTTAAGTTTATGTACTAAAGAGTTGATTTGAATTCTTTCTTATAACTAGTTACAAATAGTATTTAAGTTCTCCATCAAAATAATTTCCTAAAATAAATATCAATACCATGTATAAAATCTATCGTACACTAAATAAATTCATACATCATTATATTTTCCAAGTTCAAAATTATTTTAGAAATGAAACTACTAACACAAAAATTTCTACTTTATGTTTCCACAGTAAATTTATGAAATTTAACATAAACATTATTGATTTTATTAGTATGGCAAACGACGTAAAAAATTAGCAAATGCATACTCTATAGAAATCTTAATAGTTTTTAAAAGTAAATTTTAATTTAACAAACAATAAGTCGGTCATATGTTTTCTATTTGTATAAAAAAGATTCATATGTACAAAAAGGGACAACTTCTATTTGTTTAGCTTGCAACATGTTTTAACATATCAACACCACTTAAAATTTTGTAAAGTTCATTTTTAAAATGTAGAGAAATGAGTCTAATTTCTTTTCTCAAAAGAATAATTTATAAAGAGAAAATACTCTTTCAATTATCATTAAAATACTAAACATAGTCTAATCAAATATTTTTATATTTTTAAATTCACAAATTACATTTTCTTAGTGCAAGATTTATTTGACATGTACAAAAATTTTCTAAAAAAACTAAAATTTAATATCTAATACTGTTGAGAAAAACCAGAGATAATTAGCGATAATTATCTCAATAATGTGGAATATGTTTCCCCCACCTGTGCAGATAAATGACCAAACAGAAAATACAATTCCAAAGAACAAAAGTAATTAGCAGAAAATTAAATATGAGACAAACACAATTTTAACGTGGATAACTTCCCACAAATTGAGAGAAAAAAAAACCACGGGACCTAGTCCAGTAAAAACTTTCACTATAATAATTAATGGGTACACCGGAGTTTTCCTAATAACAATAGAGAACATCAATCAACAACAACAACCTTATAACAACCTTCCACTAAAGTGGGTATGCAAAAATAACTCTCAAAGAAGATAAAACTACTCAAACTATATATTAAAGTAATAAACTAAGTGGTAGGAATAACATACTAAATTTATAGATCAAACGAAGCAAGTTTGCTACACACATGTTACCACCACCGGAGCCAAACCCTTATTTTTCTTCTCTGGCAGCCGTTCTCTTTCTCATTGTAATTCTTAGGATTTCTAAATCCCTTTTATTTCCTTCACGTGGGCCAAGCCCATTAAAATAATTTTTTTTTCTTTCTTTTATTTCAATAATAATAATAATACTAATAATAATACTAATACTAATAAATCTAGTGGGTTCCACTTGGGAAATGAGCCCACCCAACAAATCTCCCATCACGACTCAAGTGGGATTGTACTGCTCAACCATGCCAGCTTTCTTTCTACAGCATATCATCTTCGACACAAGCAAGGTCTTCGTCATCATATCTGAACCATTCTCATCAGTATGAATCTTCTCAATTAAAAGTGACTTCGTTTCCAGTGCATCTTGTATCCAATGATACCGCACTTCAATATGCTTCGACTTTGCATGAAAAGTCAGATTCTTGCTGAGATGGATCGCACTCTGACTGTCACAAGATAACACAAACTTGTCTTGCTTGAGGCCTATCTCATGTAGGAATTTCTTCATCAACAAGAGTTCTTTGGAAGCTTTAGTTGCTGCAATGTACTCAGCTTCAGTAGTGGACAAAGTACCACTCTTTTGTAGTCTTGATTGCCAAGACACAGCTCCCCCTGCAAAAGTCATCATATAACTAGAAGTAGATTTTCTAGAATCAAGATCACCTGCCATATCTGCAACTGTGTAGCCATCCAACACAGGTTCACCACCTCCATAGCATAAACACACTATGGAAGTGCCTATGAGGTATATGGGAATCCACTTTACTGCTTGCCAATGATCTTTACCAGGATTAGAGAGAAACCGACTAACAACTCCAACTGCATGAGCAATATCTGGCCTTGTGCATACCATAACATACATCAAACTACCGACTACGAATGCATAAGGAACCTTCTTCATATCTTCTTTGTCTTTCTCACTTGTAGGACATTTATCAAGATCACCTGCCATGTCTGCATCTGTGTAGCCATCCAACACAGGTTCATCACCTCTATAGCATAAACACATTCTGGAAGTGCCTCTGAGGTATCTGAGAATCCACTTCACTGCTTGCCAATGATCTTTACCAGGATTAGAGAGAAACCGACTAACAACTCCAACTGCATGAGCAATATCTGGCCTTGTGCATACCATAACATACATCAAACTACCGACTACGAATGCATAAGGAACCTTCTTCATATCTTCTTTGTCTTTCTCACTTGTAGGACATTTATCAGAATTCAATTTAAAATGAGTAGCAAATGGAGTACTAACAGGTTTGCAATTGCTCATGTTAAACCTCTCTAACACCTTCTTAATATAATTGTGTTGACACAACCATAATTTATTATTCTTTCTGTCACGAGTGATTCTCATACCCAGAATTTGCTTTGCAGGACCCAAGTCTTTCATTGCAAAAGACTTGTTCAAATCTTTCATTGCAAAAGACTTGTTCAAATCTTTCTTTAAAGATTAAATCTTCTTAGTGTCATGACCAACAATCAACATGTCATCCACATATAATAAGAGAATAATATAATCACCATCAGAGAATTTCTTGATAAACACACAATGGTCAGAAGTAGTTTTACCATACCCATGTTTCTCCATGAATGAATCAAATTTCTTGTACCATTGTCGAGGTGCTTGTTTGAGCCCATACAAGATTTTCTTCAATTTACTCACAAGTTGCTATTTACCTTTGACTTTGAAACCCTCTGGTTGCTCCATATAGATCTCTTCCTCCAAATCACCATGAAGGAATGCAGTTTTCACATCAAGTTGTTCAACTTCTAGGTTCAAACTAGCTGATAAGCCAAGCACAACACAGATAGATGACATCTTCACCACAGGTGAACAAATTTCATCAGAGTCAATACATTTTCACTAATTAAAACCTTTCATAACCAATCTTGCTTTGTATCTTGGTTGATAACTATTCTCTTCTGCCTTTATTTTGTATACCCATTTGTTCTTGAGTGCTTTTCTGCCATTAGGCAACATTACCAAATCAAATGTGTGATTCTCATGCAAGGAATTCATCTCTTCTTGCATGGCCTTTAACCACTTTTCTTTATCAACATTTGTAATAGCTTATTGATAGTACTCTGGCTCTCCACTATCAATGATCATCACATACTCCTGTGGAGGATATCTTTGAAAAGGTTGACGTTCTCTAGTAAATCTTCTCAACTCAAACTCGATTGGTGGCTCAACCGGAACCTGCTCATCATGGTGATGCACATGATCGTCAGTTACATTCTCATCATCTACCTATATATCTCCCCCATCAACAAAGGTTTCTGCAGGGGGATTAGGCGCAACATCAATGTAAGTTATGGAATTTGGTTTCTGTTTTTCAGCTTTATCAAAATCTTCAATAGTCTGGTCTTCAAGAAATATCACATCTCGGCTTCTGATAATTTTCTTGTCAACCGGATCCAACAATCTATAACCAAATTCTTCATCACCATAACAGACGAATATACACTGTTTGGATTTACTATCAAGCTAGGACCTCTCATCTCTTGAAACGTGAAAAAACATCTGCAGCCAAAAACTCTCAAATGACAATAAGAGACATATTTCCCTGTCCACACTCTATTTGGAACATCACCATCAAGTGGAATAGAAGGAGAAAGATTGATCAAATCCACTATAGTTTTCATTGCTTCACCCCAAAAGGATTTCAATAATTTTGCATGAGAAAGCATACATCTGATTCTGTCATTAATCGTACGATTCATTCTCTCTGCAACACCATTATGTTGAGGTATCTTTGGAACTGTTTTCTCAAACCTGATTCCATGTTCTCTACAATACTCTTCAAATGGACCTATGTATTCGACACCGTTATCTGATCGAACACATTTTAATTTCCTTCCTTGTTCTCTTTCAACACTTGCATGAAAATGCTTGAAGACTCCAAATACCTGGTCTTTAGATTTCAAAGGAAATGCTCACACTTTTCTAGAGTGGTCGTAAATAAAAGTAACAAAATATAATGGACCACCAAGAGATTTACTATCCATCATATAAACATCAGTATGAACTAAATCAAGAATATTTTACCTCCTATGAGGACCAGTATTATAAAAGAAACTCTATGTTGTTTTCCAGCAAAACAGTGGGTGCAAGTTTTTAGAGATGTACCTTTCACAGGAAGAAAGTTTTTCTTCGCAAGTGTGTTGAGTCCTTTCTCACTCAAGTAACAGAGGCGCATATGCCATAAATCAGAAGATGCATCTTCAATTGTATTCACCTCTTCCTTGTATAACTTCGTAGGCATCCTATAGAGAAAAGTGGAACTTTGCTCCTTTGCCACCACTAGGGACCCTTTGGTGATTTTACATATACCACCACCACCAAAGTAAGTGTGATAACCCTCAATATCCAAGGCTTTCACCGAAATCAAATTGAGACGAATATTAGGTACATGTCTAACATTCTTCAATTGAAGCTTGCAACCAATCCCAGTTTCAACCCATACATCTCCCATACCAATAATTTTACATATTCCTTCATCTCCCATTTTTACCATGCCAAAATCACCAGCACTGTAAGATGAGAAGAAATCATGCCTAGGAGTGACATCATATGAAGCACCCGAATCAATAATCCAAGTTGAATCCTGACATGCAAGGTTTATGGAATTATCATCACAAACAATGTAGACATTATTAACAGATGCAACAGCTATTGTATCTTTATCATTTTTCTTCTTTTTGTCTTCATCTCTTTCC
>NC_021160.2:24073125-24084277 GCF_000331145.2 Cicer arietinum | reverse complement strand
ATTTACTTCTTGACTTGCTACGACTTTCAGAGTTGTCGCGTCTATGAAGTTTCTAGATTGACTTCTCCCCCGTGACTCTGTAACTAGTGCTTCTGACTTTGAGGAAGAACCAATCAAACCACGTTCCTTTCTTCGAGCTTCTTCATTCAACATGCTCTCTTTAACTGTTGACATTTTCAACTTTCCACTTGGAGCTGAATTGGTCAACATCACAACAAGGACTTCTTAATTATCAAGCAATGAACTCAACAATAACAACACTTGCAACTCATCATCTAATTTAATTTCTATAGTTGTCAACTGATTCACTGTATTTTGAAAAATACTCATATGCTCTGTCATTGAATCCCCATCTTTGTATTTCATATGCTTTGAATCAAGAATGCTTTATTTTGCACATTCTTTCATTCATACAACTCTTTTAATTTTTCCCACATTTTGTTAGCATCTATTTCAGATTCAACATGTGGATACACACTAAGATCCAACCACTGCCTGATCAACGCAACTGCTTTTCTATTCATTTTCTTCCAGTCAGCGTCAGATTTATCTACGGGTTTAGCAGTGTCACCCTCAATAGGATCATACAAATCTTTACTGTATAACATGTCTTCCATGAGAGTCTTTCAAAGTGTGTAATTAGAAGAGTTGAGTTTAATCATATTGGGAACTTTATTTTCCTCCTCCATTTAAATGCACAAATCAAATTAACCGAGCTCTAGATACCACTTTGTTGGGAAAAACCAGCGATAACTATCTCAGTAATGCAGAATATTTTTCCCCCACATGTTCAGATAAATGACCAAACATAAAATACAATTCCACAGAGCAAAAATAATAGGCAGAAAATTAAATATGAGACAAACACAATTTAACGTGGAAAACTTCCCTCAAATTGAGAGAATAAAAACCATGGGACCTAATCCAGTAAAAACTTCCACTATAATAATTAATGGGTACACCAGAGTCTTCCTAATAACAATAGGGAATATCAATCAACAATAACAATCTTATAACAACCTTCCACTAAAGTGGGTATGCCAAAGTAACTATCAGAGAAGATAAAACTACTTAAACTATATATTAAAGTAATAAACTCAGTGGTAGGAATAACATACTAAATTTGTAGATCAAACAGATGAAGTTTGCTACACACATGTTACCACCACCGGAACCAAACCCTTATTTTTCTTCTCTCGCAGCCGTTCTATTTCTCATTCTTATTCTTAGGATTTCTAAATCCTTTTTATTTCCTTCACGTGGGCCAAGCCCATTAAAACCCTTTTTTTTTTCTTTCCTTTATTTCAATAATAATAATAATAATAATAATAATAATAATAATAATAATAATAATAATAATAATAAAACTAGTGGGTTCTACTTGGAGAGTGAGCCCACCCAACAAATACATCAACACATATATGAACATGCCCATATTTTTACTTTCATAAAAATCACTATAGAAAAATTCAGTTTATTATACACACAATTAGATTTGTTTGAAAAACACAAAGCAAAATTTTTAAAAGTTGTAACTTGTAATAATTACGAATGAAGGGTCAAAAGAATTTAAATTTTTTTGAAATTTGAACTAGAGATAGAAAACTCATTTAAGAACACGATACAGTTAGTCACATATTAAAATTCAAAACTAATTCATGCACTGGGACCATTCTTGGGATCAATTCTAACCAAGTTAAAACTTCTAACTATTTTTTTTTTTTTTTTTTGAGAATGAACTTATTTTCCTTTATAATCAATTTGATTAGAAATAAAGTAACACTAGATTGTGTGTCTAAGAATATATAAATAATTTATATATATATATATATATATATATATATATATATATTTGTATTTGAAACTATGGTATTGTGAATATATTATTTTGTACAAATAAAATAAATAAAATAAAAATATAATGTTTAAATATAAAATGAGAATATTAACATTTTCAATTTGTAAAAATTAAAAGGAGAATGAATTTTTTTGTCATAAATTTTATTTTATTTTAATTATATATTTTTACCCTTTAATTTTTTTTCTTGTTTGTACCATTGTTGCTACAATCAAGTATGTACCTTGAAATGTGTATAAATTCTCTATTGTTTTTCTCTGGTGCCAATAAAATGACTCAAAATAGAACACAACTTGTATGCCTAATCTGTGGATAATTTATAGTTATAAAAGTTATTTAGTTGTAGAGAAGTTTGATCGTACCAATTGAGAGAAATTTTTTTTCATGCAATGAGTAGAATAAGAGTGACTTCATGAAAATAAGTCTATATTTATAACTGATCACTAAAATATTTGGGATGAGATAATATTAACATAAGAAACTTTTTTCATCAACTAATATGTAGAATAAGTATAGTTAGAATTGGAGAAATAGTCTTACCGAAAGTCAAAAAGAAAAAATTGAGTTGTGAAATAGCCTGGTTTAACTTTGGTGAAAAAATTGAGGAATTGTGAAATAGCCTGGTTATAAATATTAATACAACATAGTGTAAAATAATTCATAAGTTAATAGCATGGTTTAACTTTTTATAACTCCTATTCATTATTAGATTTAATATATTTTTCACTTACACTATTATTTCCACATGTTGCATATCTTAGAGTAGTAAAATCTTAATATAAATAAATCATATGAATCCACACACACAGATAAATATTTTTCTTCATCAAGTACTTAGAATAGTAAGATCAGATCATGACTAAAATGAAGCAAGATAAGTCCATTTATATCTAGTGGTTGGTTAAATTATAGAATTTGCACCAACAGATAATTGGCTAAGAAAATTCTTAGATCTTACATTCTACCCACCGAAAATAATTTTATTCTCAAAATAGACATTAGAAAACATCATGGGAATGATTCACTCATCCTATCTGTCACACCAAAATCTTCTCAAACTCTTTGAACAAAGCTCTACAAAATTACTCTAGGAGTTTATAACTCTAAAGTCACATTCCTTAAGTTATATAGCATTTACTCTAACTCAAGAATATCACCCACAAGCTACAAGTCCTCCATGAACCTAGACCTACACCATAATATCTCAAACTTTCATTTAGTTTAACCATTTGTATGAGGGACAAGTTTTTCAAACAACTTCTCGCCATAAAGTGCTTCTAATTCTAATATCTTGTTCTTAGATCCTATACTATAATAAAATTCCACTTGAATACTTCCCTCAAAATGTAAAATTCATTTACTACTAAAACCTCGAATAAAACCTCAAATACATATGATTTACTACTTAATTCCTTTCTTCCTTACAACTTTGTACCACTTACTCTACAACTATAACTCATACTCATGAATTATTTTTGAATCCAAAATTTCTATCCTTAACATCTACGAGAGGAAGGACCCTTAAAGATTGTTCCAATCCCAACTCCCACATCTATTAACCTAACATTGCATGCTACTCTCTCTATTGAACAACCTCCCTACTTGATCATTTTTGTTATCATTCTAGTAACACCTACCTCTTGGAAGGGTTCCATTCAGCTCGACAACAATTTTCAACAAAACAATCACTTACACATCGTAAGGAAAGATTCACTAATTACAAGATATATTTATAATTACCCTTTACATATTACATAATTTTCTCAATTAATCTTATTGGTTAATCCTATTTAAGAATAATGTCCCAATCTCTAGTTCCCCTTAATCGTTGGAACTTTCCTTCAATGACGCAATCTTTTACCTCAAAGATTCATCATTTTTCTCAAAATATATTATTTTCATAGAGAAATTAATTTTGTCTCATTGTAATCTTAACCATTATCAACCACAACTAATATATTATTGATATGAAATTTTTTAGGTCACATCATCTTAAAGATTGTTCTCAAGCATTCGTTCTGCCTTATTTGTCCATCATGACTTATTCCTACATCTTCAAACACTAAATGTTTCACAAACCTTCATAAACTTCTTCTCTTTGTCCATGATTGGATTTACTTCTTTCACCTTCTCACGTTCCACATTACATTGAAGTACTAGCCTTTCTTCTAAAATTAAGTATCAACCACTTCACTTTTCTAACATCGATTTATAAAAATTATTTCTAACATCCACTTCACTTTTCTCAAATACATATGATTTACTACTTAAATCCTTTCTTCCTTACGATTATGTACCACTCATTCTCCAGCAATAACTCATACTCATGAATTATTTCTGAATTCAAAAATTTCATCCTTATTATCTACAAGAGGAAATACCCTTAGTATGTCCTGATCCCTACTCCCACATCTATTAACCTAATGTCAATTTACTCAATCTATTGAACAACTCTCTACTTGACCATTTTCTTTACCATGCTAGTAGCACCTACCTCTTATATGTGTTTCATTTAACACAACAACAACTTTTGAAAAAGCAATCACTTATACACCGTAAAGGAAGGTCCAATATTTACAAGCCATATCTATAATTACCCCTTAACCATTACAAAATATTCTCAATTGTTCTTGTTGCTTAATCCTCTTTTAGAGTATCATCTCAATCTATAGTTTCCCTTACTCGTTGGAACTTTTCTCTTGTGACATATTATTTTACCTCAAAAGATTCATCATTTTGCTCAAAATATATCATTTTCATAGAGAAATTAATTTTGTCTCATTGTAATCTTAACCTTTCTCAATCTTAACTAGAATAATATTGATGTAAAATTTTTCAAGTCATATCATTTTACTCAAGTGTTTGTTTTAATTTCATTTTATTTGTCCATCAGGACTTAATCCTACATCTTCAAACACTAAATGTTTCACAAACCTTCATACATCTTGTGTCCATGATTGGATTTACTTCTTTTACCTTCTCACGTTCCACATTACATTGAAGTACTAAGCTTTCTTCTAAACGTAAGTATCAACCACTTCATTTTTCTAACAATCATTTATGAAAATTATTTCTAACATCCACTTCACTTTTCTCGAATACATATGATTTACTACTTAAAGCTTTTCTTCCTTACGATTTTGTACCACTCACTCTCTAGCTATAACTTATACTCATGAATTATTTCTGAATCTAAAATTTTCATCCTTATTATCTACAAGAAGAAATACCCTTAAAGTATGTCCCAATCCCAACTTCGACATTTGTTAACCTAATATCGTCATGTTACTCTCTCTATTGAACAACCCTCTACTTGAACATTTTATTTACCATTCTAGTAGCACCTATCTCTTATGTGTATTTAATTTAACACAACAACATGTTTTGAAAAAGCAATCACTTATACTTCGTAAAGAAAGTTCCACTATTTACAAGCCATATCTATAATTACCCCTTACCTATTACAAAATATTCTCAATTGTTCTTGTTGCTTAATCCTCTTTAAGAGTATCATCTCAATATATAGTTCCCTTAACTCGTTGGAACTTCCCTCTAGTGATGTATTCTTTTACCTCAAAGATTCATTATTTTTCTCAAAATATATCATTTTCATAGAGAAATTAATTTTGTCTCATTGTAATCTTAACCCTTCTCAACCTTAACTAGAATAATATTGATGTAAAATTTTTCAAGTCATATCATCTTAATCAGGCATTTGTTTTAATTTCGTCTTATTTAGTAGTGTTGTTATCTAGATCTTTATTATTCGAATTTATATTTATGAAGTATAAATATAAAAATAACTATATTATTTATATATAAAATATATAATGATGATGATGATATCGTGCCATAAATATCCGTATAATAGCCAATAACATCTATTAATAGCATAAGTTATAAATTGAATTCACTATAAACGGAATTAATGGACCTAAATTAATTCTGAATTCAGGATATATATATATATATATATACATATATATATATATATATATATATATATGTATATATATATATATATATATCCTGAATTCAGAATTAATTTAGGTGTAGTCAACAAGGCTGCTTGCAATCATCTGTCTCATAATAATATTGGGTATGTATTGCTCTATTCCAATTTTTATTAACAATAGGCTTGGATGATTGAATTATATAATTGGACATATATTATGAAGTTAAATTGCATCTAAAGAATTCATTTTATTTTAGCTATAATTAAAAGAGATTTATGGTAAGCATCCATTTAAATAA
Organism: Cicer arietinum; assembly: GCF_000331145.2. NCBI lineage: Eukaryota > Viridiplantae > Streptophyta > Magnoliopsida > Fabales > Fabaceae > Cicer > Cicer arietinum. Next base: position 24,078,165 of record NC_021160.2, on the reverse strand, counting down.
ATATTATCAATTGCATTACATATATGCTATATGATTTTGCTTTAATTTAATTAAAATTATACATTATTTTATGTTATTATAATTATAAGTATGTTTTGTAGCAAGAATTGCCCTCTGCGTTTTTTTTAAAGTAATAGACTTGACCAATATATTTTTATACGAATCTTGATTTCGGTAACCTAATACTGCTTTAATTTAATTCTACATTTTTTTTTCTTTACATGACTTCGGTAACATAATTTTATACGATTTTTGATTGCATGATTTTAAATTATTCTCAATATAAGCATAAGCATGTATGGTATTAAAGGTATTTCTGAGTGTAGTACAAATAGTAAATAATTTATTTATTTAGATGATTTATTTATTTATTACTTATTTATTATTTATTTATTTACTTATTTATTTATTTATTTGTTATTTATTTTATTATTTATTTATTCATTTTCTTATTTATTTATTTATTATTTATTTTATTATTCATTTACGGATTTATTTATTTATTATTTATTTATTATTTATTTTATTATTCATTTACTGTGGTTATAATTCCCTCGCGGACTATTAGAGATGACGACCGATAAAGAAACGACTCGTTAGCAGATCAGACTCATTGGACGGAATCTTCAGCCGAGGTAAGGGGGGGGATGAGGTTCGATCTTATGAGTATAAAATAACGTGAGATGAACGGGAATGCTGAAATTCCCAAATGTTCATTCGGGGCTTACTACGTACAGTTGAGCCCTATTGATGAATTATAATTAATTAATAAGATGTGGATGGTAATAGTGAGGACTAAAATATAATTTAGCAACTTGTAGAATTGTCGTGAATTTATTTATATTAAGATTGCATGTTGTCTGATTTTATGAAATCTTCTGTTGATTGTTAATGTATGAATGATTTGAACTTGAATGTTTTGTTACTTGATTGAATTTATGATATTACTAGAATGTATCACCGATTGAATTCCTTATTATGTGATTGATGAAATTGGATTGTGTATTGTGAGTAGTGTAAACCAAATATTGTGATTTTATTGTGATTGACTGATAAAGATATATGATGACGAATATCGTGAAGTCAAACTGAAACTTAGTGAGTAGTGATGATCGAGTAAGTCTGAGATATGTGTTGTAGATTTGGAGTTAGGATTGTTTTGTCATCATATAGGGAGGGTCTGACAAACCTAGTGATTCGGGGAAGTACAACTGAATGAGCCTGATCGTGGAGGGCTACAGGCGAACTGTAAGGTAAGACTGATAGACCTTGGGGGTACACCTAGTGGGGAATTCCTAAGTGGATTAGTGGGTTATTCCCTAAGGCCGGGAACTACCGTGCAATACAAGAGTACCCCGACTATCGCGTATATTTGTCTCGGGTTGAGTTGAGGGGATCTATGAGGACTTGGCCATTCATGAATTGGCCGTCCACTCTTGTAGTTGCATAGTATCAGGCCTCCTAACCAAGTACTTCAGAGTAGAATGGTACCAAATGATGAAGTAGAGTATAGGACATGCATATCATGCCATCATGGTGATTATCTTATTGTGAATGAATTTGATAAATCGTTGATATTATACACTTGACTGTTTTTGATATTGTGATAATTTGATTGTTTGCGTGTTACCGTCGTGTATTTTATGCTGTTACATAATTTCGATACTCACCCCTCGTTGTTTGTGTTTGGCGTTTGCGACGGACGCAGACGAGTTGTAAGTTGCAGGTGATGACTAATACCATCAAGAGAGGCGGAAGCCGCCATGCCTTGGAGACCTTCATTATTGTGCATTGTGTTGATGTTATTTTGAGTATTTCATTTTGGGAATTCCCACTCTGATAGTGACATCGGGTGGGGACTATATTTGCACTGAATTTAAAACATGAGTATGTGTACTTCAAAAAGAATTCTGTTGTTTGATACTATGATTTCGAATCCATTATGTTTGATGGAAATTTTGGATTTATGTGACATGCTTATGATTATGTGATACTCTTTATCTCGAAAAAAAAATTTATTTGGGGTTTAGGGTGTCACATTTCACAAACCTTCACATACTTCTTCTCGTTGTCTTATGATTGGAGTTACTTCTTTCATCCCCTCAAATTCTACATAACATTCAAATTCTAGCATTTCTTGTAAAATCAAGTATTAGCCACTTCATCTTGCTAACACCCATTTATGAAAATTATGTGTTTTGCATAAATAAAATGTATATTGTTTATCAAAATATTCAACTTATGATTATAATACGATTTAAATGTAGAGAACGATATAGAAGAGTTACAAGTATTTTATACTAGTTCACAACAAACTATATCTACATCTAGTTCTTCCCTTACATATAGATTTTACCTCAGTGTAGTCGGCGACGTAATCTACTATTTAAACAATAACATAAAGTATTATTTATTCAAACTCTCCGGGCTTTGAATATTTTTCTTATGCCTCTTCAAGTTGTCACCGTTAGAACCATTCTTGATCTTCTAACAAGTTGTCGTCGAGTTTCGTAAATATTATTAAACATGTTCCAGTACCTCGTTGGAAAAAAGAATTGTTGTCACTATCAGGCTAATTTACATCGGTTCCAACTTGTGTCTGAATTGACAAAAAATTTGTTTCAAGTACTCTAACTCTCATTGAGAATATTTTACATTTCAAATTCTATTTCAATTTAAATATATCAAATAACTTGATTTACTTGGATCAAGTATAACAACTCTCTACTAATGTGATTTTTTATTCATTTTTTTCTTATCATGGATTAAAAAAACCCTTACTCCAACTGCACCAAGTACAATTCAAATTGAAAATACAAAGAATCTATCGGATCACCTTAAAGAAGGATTTTCAAAGAGAGATCATTTTTGTCTCTCTAACTTAATACAAGATGTTCACTCGCTCAAACAAGAAGAAAAATTTGTTTCTGATTATTACATTGAGTTAATCATCGTTTGGGAGAAATTAGAATCCCTAAGACCAATTAATGATTGCTGTTGTGCAAATTTGGTGACAAGCAATCACGATGGTTCAATACCATCAAGACACATATCTTGATGGTTCAACATCTTCCCTCTATGGAAAACACTTTTTCTCTTGGTCTGAGTACATGGATTCCCTCCTGTGTATAAACCCAGTTATAAAAACAATAAAAGTGTCAATTCTTCAACATGTCACACTTCCTACGTATCTCCCGGTGCAATGGAGAAATCAAAACTACGTAGTTCTTAGTTAAAAAAAATACAGATGTGTTGAGTGTGGTTTAAAGAAATTTTGTTTTGGGATACAAAATATTTTGACAAAAAAGAAAAATAAAAGAGTTTGATTTGAATAAATATTTTAAAATATGAGTTTTATGACGATCAAGTTGTACAACTTGTGTCTCAAGACTCAAGGAGTAAAGAAGATGTCACATCTAATTGAATCCTCTTAAATAAAAGTATTTTATTATTATTGAGTTTCAAAATCACCAAGTAGTACAACTTGTGTTTTAACAACTCAAAGATTAAAAAAAAAGTCACATCAAATTTAAAAAGTTAAATTTATATTTATTTATTTATAAAAATAAGTTTTTACAATTATTAAGTTGTATAAATTGTGTTCAGCTATTCATAGATTAAAAAATATTATTTTTAGTTAACCTTTAATAGTTTTAACTTATTAATTTGTTTACGAGTTTTAATTTATTAATTTATTTGTGAAGATGAGAATTAAAACCGCTAACTTGTCGCAACTTGTATTCTACTAACTCAAAGATAAAATAAATAAAAAAAAGTAACACATCTAATTAAATAAATTTATAAGTATTTTTTAAATTAATTTATTAAAAAAATAATAAATAAATAAAATAAAATAAAAAGATAGTTTTAGAACTATCAAGTTGTTCCACTTGTGTCCTAACAACTCAAAGATTAAAAATATGTCACATCTAATTAATCTTTAATGAAATATTTATTTGTGTTTTTTTTTTTATGAAATTGATATTTTGTGTTTTTCTAAAACTAACTCTAAATGGGCTGAATCTGGATGAACAGATTTACCTTACTTTTTGTTAAAGCCCGAGCCCAGTTAAACAAAAAAAAAACAAATTAAAACATCCAAATGAAACCCTAGCTATGCTTACAAACTCAAAGGAGGGGGACGGCCGCTGTGCCCATCAGTTAAAAAAGAAAACGAAAGAAACATGTTTACTTTCTCTACGGTGTGTCCGGTACGGTGAAATCAAGTTTCGTTGTTGTAATGATGGACGATTCTGATACATTGGAAGACACTATTGATGCACACGACGCCAAAGTCGATGATCTTGATCGAGGATCTCGTTCGTTTGCTCGTAGGGAAATTTTTGTGTTTTTTGTTTGTTAATACTCCCTCTGATTTCTTCTTTTTCTGTTTTTGTTCGATTTCTTTTCTCCCTTTTTGAAATTTAAAGAAGATGTATTTGTAGAGTTTTTTATTTGTTTAGTTGCTTTCTTTGTATGTGTCTTTGTTTGAGTTTGCAAGTTTCTTGTTTGATGCTTCATCTCTTTTGCTCATCAATTGAATTTTTTTGCACCTCTGATGCACTCATGGTTTTGGCTTATTTGTTTTGATCTGTTCATTTGTTGAGCTTTTTCATTTGCTGCTATAATTTGCCTTTTAGTTTTTTTTTAAACTCAAAAGTTTGTCTCTTTGCTATGTATAATATGTACAATGGTTGACTTATAATTTTTTTTTGTATTTCTCTAATTAGTTTCAACAAGTACAAATGTATCAATGAGCATGGTTTATGCATCAATAGCAGTTAGCATCAACAAAGCAAGACTTGACAGTGAGTAAAGGCAGCAATAGAGAACAAAACATATGCAAAACAGGCTGAAACAACTGGCTTGATTTGATTTAGTTTGACTTAATTTTTATTGTAATTTAGTTTGGCTTAATTTTTAATTTTTAATTTGATTTTGTTTTAAAACTGTAATTAGATTTGGCATTGTAAATTGATGAGACATAATGAGCATATTTATTATAATTTGATTTTTAGCTATATTATTTTTATTTCCTTA
>NC_021160.2:24049476-24073051 GCF_000331145.2 Cicer arietinum | reverse complement strand
ATATATATATATATATATATATTTCTCTTTTTTGTATTAATGATTATGAAGATACAAATCACAAAATTTGATATATTATAATAAAAATGAATATAAATTACTTTCTGAATTTTTCTAATAAGTTGGACAAAATTGGGGTACTACACACTAAAATAGAATAAAACCAACATAAAAAAAAATAATATACAATTTATAGTTAAAAGATCTTATATGTACATGTTTCGATCTTCTATTAACCCAAGTTTTATCCTTGTCATGCTTATGTGTGTAGAGAAACAAATGAATGAATAGGAGCGATGCAATTCAAATATTGCACAAAGCATCTGGATCAATTTATTTTACTTACTCAATATATGGTTGAACTTCTTCACAATTTAGTAGGATATCCAAATGTGCAATAGCTAGTTCTTTATCATTCAAATACCTACTCTTATAAGTTGCAGCAGAGCGACCAAAATGATTGAAAATTGATAATATGAATATAATGAACATGAGGCTCAAAATAATACATGTGATCTATTTTTAACCGTTTGTTTCAACCTATTCAAGTTCTTAAACAATAACATATATAATATTAACTACTAATTACAAATAAATAAATAAAAGACAGATTTTTAGGTTGAACAATTTGAATAATTACCTCTCAAATGGATACATGCAACGATATTGTACATGACCCCCAACCATTGCTTCATAAGACAAATGAATCAGAATATGCTTCATGTAATTAAAAAATCCAGGCGGAAAGATTTGTTCAAATTTACAAGTTGTAATCACTATGTTTTTTTTCCATTAACAACAAATCGTCCACTCGCAAAATTATTGAGCATAAATCTTTGAAAAATTGACTCAACTCGGATATAGGATTCCACACATGATATTGAAGTGCACTAAAAGCAATTGGTAAAAACCGCTCCATAAATACATGGCAGTCACGACTTTTCATTCCAATTAACTTCCATTCTCTTATGTTTATACATCTATGCAAATTTGAAGCATGTCCATAAAGAATTTTTAACTCAGAGACCCATTTATACATAACCTTTTGTTGATCACTAGACAAACATATTTGTCTTTAGGCTTTAAAACGTTTCCACTAGATTGTACGTGTAGCTCTAACTCCTTTCTTCGACAATACTTCTTTAAATTCATTTTTGCCTTAACATTATCTTTGGTCTTATCGTTGATGTCCATCATTGTATTGAAAATATTATCAAACACATTATTTCTAATATGCATTACATCAAGATTATGCCTTATTAAGTTCGTTTTCAAATAAGGTAACTCCCAAAAGATACTTTGTTTTTTCCAATTATGAAACAAACCAAATCCATGACATATACATGGATCAACCTCAGTTATTTTAGGGAGATATCAAACTTCTTTCCACACATCACCCCCAGTTAATCGTTGTGGAGGTTGAGACTTTTTTGTTTGATTATTGTAAAACTCATCCTTATTTCTTCGAAATACATGATCCATAGACAAAAATTGACGATGAGAATCAAACTAAGAACAATTACCACCATCTTTCAAGAAAAATGCTTGGGATTGACTCATGCAATATGGACATGTTCATTTCCATGTTGTACTCCAACTAGACAATATTCCATATGCAGGAAAATCATTAATAGTCCTCATTAATGTAGTTTTCATTATAAAATTCGTTTTTATGGAAATATCATATGTAAGCACTCCTTCATTCCACAAAAATTTGAGCTCATCTATCAAAAGTTGCCAATACACATCTATGTAGCTGTTTGAAATATGTGGTGCAAGAATAATCAAAGTAAGAAACATGTAACGAGTTGTCATGCATAGTTCTGGAGGAACATTGTAAGAAGTGACAATTACCAACAAACATTAATAAGGTGAGGTTGTATGATTAAATGGTGTAAAACCATCGGTACACAATCTTAACCTTACATTCCTCGGTTAACAACAAAGTCAAGATATATTTGATCAAAATGTTTATTTTCATACGGCCATCTTATATGTGGAGCCGAGCTCATCAAATCATATAATCGCTTAAGTCTAGGAATTAGCGGTAAATAATGCATTCTCTTCATAGGTATCTTTTTTAATTTATCCCTACCAATCTTTTTTTTTCTTCTCACAACGAGGTACATTGTGAAACATGCATTCTTTTAATTGTTTACATTCATCAGTATAGAATAGCATACAACCATTTACACAACAATATATTTTTTCCGCAGTGAGACCAAGTTTTGAAACTATTTTCTTGGTCCTACAATAATCTTTAGGAACCAAGCTTGGAGGATGTGTCTCCTTCATAAGTGTCACAGTTTGATTAAAAGATCATTGAAAAATATTTCTCTCTGATTTAATTGTCAACAATCTAACTTAAAAAGATAATTTAGTGTGGTCGTTGTATCCCGACCACAATGGCTTCTGAGCTACATTTAGTAAGTCATAAAACTTTTGATCATCTAGTTCTTCATCACAATGAATTTGATACTTTGGTTCAATAACATCATAAATGATTCTATCAAATCTATTAAAGTGGTTGTTATGTTGCTCTTGTGCATATTTTTTTCTTTTAATTTCTACGTGCAACTTTGGATCACTTTCTCCATGATATGTCCCCAATAATCAAATTTAAACCCCTTTCTTAAAATATGAACCTTAACCACTTCAGAGCCGGCCCAAGAATAAGACCACTAAAGCAACCACTTTAGGCATCCCTAAAAATCAAATTTGTTAGTTAACAAAAAGGCTTAACTTTTTTTTACTTAATAAAAAGGCCTCACGTGCTATTATTTTGAAAAACTAAAACGAATAAAATCTTATATAAACTTAACATTGCCTCAATAAATATTAAATTAATTGACTTTATTATCCATGGTAAAAGAAATATTATACGATATTAATTATATTTATTTAATAAATAATCTAAGTTATTAATGTCAACTCAAACATTTGAATCAGGTTGACCTGAAACTTTTATTAAATTGCAAAAGATCTATAGATAAATAACTCAAATTGAAAATATCGATGATTGTTCGTTCATACAAGTTTGTGAGATTTATTTGTAAAAAAAATGTACTGTTAAACTTATTGATATATATTTTACGAAGAATGAATCTTCAAAACACTTTTCTTCATCAGTTTACATTTAAAAACACGCTATTTGGATAAAGCATTTTGTTTTTATTGAAAATCATTTAATGTTGTTCCATACAAGTAGAGTGACTAATAAAATAGTAGGGATTGGAGAAATATAAATTGAGAAATCATGAGACAAGTAGTCAACACATTGCTAACATGAGTTCTTTGAGTGCTACAATGTACATAGACACTATTTTCTTCTTCAACTAAAAGATGGAAAATTCTAGATGTGTTCTTATGTTGTGTGTAGAACAGTTGAACGGTCTTATTTCATTTTTTGAAAAATTTAGAGAAAATAGATTTGAAAATGTCATGATTTCAGCCAAAGAAATTTCTATAGTTATTAAATAAAATATTAATAATTTATTAATTAACTTTGAAAGGACCCCTAATTAAGAATTTCGTTTTACGCCTCATAACATGTTGTGCCGACCCTGAACCACTTTAAAGTCTAAGAAATCAATATTTTTGCAAATAGAACAAGGACATCTAATTTATCTATTTGATATGTTTGGTTGTTGGATTGCAAAGGACACAAATTCATTTAACCCTTTTAGAAATGCATCAGTATACCCCTTTCGACTAGGATTTAGCTTATTATACATCCAACTACGACGTTGACGAATGTCCATATTGCGTAATACCATTAAGCAAAGTCTATACGTTTAAATATATTTTGCATGAATTGTACTAGTCAACAATATTTTACTTTTTTCTTTTACTAAAGCAAACTTAACTTATATATAATTATTAAAAAATATATTTATTTTAAATACATAAAAACTTGAGTATATTCTACTATAAAACAAAATTAATATTATTTTATATTTAATAATATATTAATTTTTAACATGCGAACTCACAAATTAGTATCGAGTTATTGTTAAATGAAAGTTGTTTTACACTGCACAACCTTATTCTCAAAATAATATAAAAGTTGAAATTACCTGAAAAACGCAACGGGAAACCATTGGACCGACGTTTATGACACAGAAAATAAAAAGCAGTAAGGTAAGAAATCCCCATGTTTTTGACTCAAAAACCTATCCATGGATACATAGTAGATTCATTTGCTTTATGATTAGACCTTCCACCACCATTTCAAATTCCACGTCTGAATTTGGATTAACTTGCTTTGTGGTTAGACCATCCACCATCACTTCCACGTCTTCAATTCAATTTTGGGTTGTTACTCTTGGAAATAAAATAGATTCTTCTGATAGTATGTGTAGAAAAAAATACTAAAATGATTGGGCCCATCATAATTACTCAATTTCCCTTTTAAAAATGGTTATTGTAAGGAAAAATTTGTAAATCCATTATAGGAAAAATAACGTGTCTAAATTAATTAAGCATCCATTACCTTACAAGGACCGATCAAACCCAAGGTCATCAATTTACTTACAAATATATAGGGTTTAAATCACAACTATTTATGAACACCAATTTAAAAATAATTTTAATAAAAATAAAATACTTTTAATGATTTTATAATTGCAATTAGTTGTTGATCTAAATTTTTTTTACTCTAAAGTTTACGTCAATTAATTAAATATATAAATATAACTAAAATATCTCCCCTAACCTAGCAAACAAAATATCTATACTACCGTTAAGAGTAAGTTTTAGTGATAAAAAACATATTTTAGATATTTATTCAAGAGAGTCTTTAGGTCATAGATAAATTTACAAATGTCGTTATTACAATGAAATTTATTATTTATTTTATTAATTGTTACATTATAAATACATTAAACTCAAATTTATTTATAAAATAAATGTAAAAAAATATTCCACTATTTCTTTTTGGAAAAAAAATATCTCAAGTCTCTACTATTAAATCCCTTCGAAGGCTACAACTACAACCTCCGATTAGTTGAACCAAGAAAACAACATTCACACAAGAGAATCCTACGCTTCACACCGACCATTATCCCATTTTAATTTGAACTATTCTTATGGACTCAAAAAATGATATTTCAATGTCAAAGTCTCATTCTCGAACAAACAAACCACAATCTCGTACGTGCTTGTGCTCACCCACCACACATCCTGGTTCCTTTAGATGTAGCATGCACAAGAAGCCCCATCGAAGTGTCTCTCGACAAATTCCTAAGAATCCCTTTCATTGCTCTAATAGTTGCAATGAAATCTCACCTATGGTTGCTAAAGTTAATTCTTTAAAGGCATTTCTTTTGCAAGTTATTAAGCCTTCAAGTCATGATGTTCATAGGAGGAAGAATTTTCAGCCTAAGCCTACTCGGTTTTGTTTGATGAATGGTAATAGAGATGCTGTTGTTGTTTCTTGATAAATTTTTTTTTCTTTGATCCCTATTTACAAGGGAGTATATTTTCCTTGTCACCTTAATTTTTCCTCTTTTAATGCCATTGTCTACTCTAGAGTAAGAAATAGTGTAATTGAGGATATATGTAAATATAATGTTTTGAAAGTGTTGTATAACTCAAGGGAGTATATGTTGTATGGAAGAAAAAGAGAAGTAGATTGTGAAGAGGATATGTACATTCTAATGACATCTTCCTTTTTTTATTTCATGGACTGATATTATTCATTACAATTCTTATTTAATTGGTTTAATATATTAAATTGTACCTGCTTGTTCTTCAGATTTTATTTTATTTTCTTAATCTCTTTAGTGATCTATTTAATCGATTAAATTAATTAGTCGGAGTGGGAGAAAACCGATACTCTTACTTTGAGCTTTGTGTGTATATATTTTTTTATTTTTTTATTTTTTGAGTCGTGAAGTAATATTCTTTTGGCTAAATTATATTTGTGGTCTTTAACTTAACTTCAAGTAACATTTTAGTCTTTTATCTTTTTTTTTTTTCGACTTGGTCCTTTATTTTAATTTTAAGTGACAATTTGATATTTTATGTTTTAAAATTTCAACAATGATATCCTTTTTTATACAAAAATTCAAAAAAAAAATTCAATCAAAACTCATAAAATTAATTATATTCTTCAATATAATACAAATTTCATCAAATTCGTAACGCAAATCTTCAAATAAACTCATATTTTCATACTTTATTTGATATTTTTAAGAATAAAGGACCAAGTCGAGAAAAAAAAAAGATAAAGGACTAAAACGTTACCTGAAATTAAGTTAAAGGACCACAAATGTAATTTAGCCTATTCTTTTTCATATGAAAGTTTGCTATTGAAGAGAAACAATATCCCCAAATATTGAAATATTCATAAATCTCTCCATACAATTGATATTTGTTTATTGTGTCTATTATGTTAATTCTATGTGGTAAATTATTTTTCAATTTTGTTTCTATTGTTTTTCAATGAAAAAGTACTCTATTTGAATTCTTGGCTAATTGTTTTGAATTGTTAAGGTTTTTGGACAACAAGGATCCCCTTCCTTTGAATCTTTTTATTCAAGGTAAAAAATGAATTTGACTCTCAAAGATAATGTATAGGCCGGTTGAGTTGTTAATTTGAATACGGATGACTCATTATCCCTTAGTCTTAGACGACCATATTAATTAATAGGAACAACTATTTAGATCTTGTATTAATTGATGTTTTGAAGACCGTCTCATATGGTATTTCCCATATATTTTTAGATTAATCAATAAAGTGAGTAGTTAAACTCATGAAATAGTATAAGTGTTGATATGTTGTGAAATTGATTGTAATAATTCCAATTAAAGGTTTTAGATAATAGATTAGCTGAAGTTATGGTCGTAATAGTTAATTTGATGATCAACAAATGATACATGATTAATAGGTGATCAATATCCACTAAAAGTCTTGAATTAGAAAAATACTTGAGATAACTTCTTTTTTTATCATTTATAACATTAGATGTATGTTAGAATTATTTATGAAAGTCATGAAAATGCATTGAAACCCTTTTTAGCCCAATTTTTCATCAATGGATCGATTTATAGTACTCCTAAATCTATTCACACGTACTTTGTATGTATAGCTGTCAAAAAAAGCATCAGCCGCAAGACTCTCTTAAATTTATTTTTTATTAAGTATCTAATATTAGATCCCCTATCAAAATAATTTTATAAAGTTCCGACCTATTATTTCATGTAGCTTAAGAGAGGGGCTCAAGGGGCTTATAGGCCTCCAATATTTTGTTAATTTTGAGATATTTTTTTTTGAAAAATTTTCAAAATTTATTTTATAAAAAAAAAATAAAAAAAATCGAACTTTTTTCTCGAATAAAAAAAATAATAAATGTTTATCGAAAATTTTTTTATTGAAAAAAATCAAAAACTTTTTATAGCAAAAAATCAAAAAAAGTTTATCGAAAAAAAATTCAAAAATTTTTTATTGGGGAAAAAATTGATTCTTTTTTAAAAAAGTGGGCCTATAGGTCCACTAAGTCCACAAAATTTTAGGGGGCTTTGCTTTTTGGGGCTTTTTAAATTATAATTTTTTTTTACCCCTCCAACAGGTGGGTCGGGCCCAATAATTAGGGGGCTTGTCAAATTGACAGCTCTATTTGTATGTGACAGTTTGAACCCCAAATAATATTAAATTTGATTTTTTTATGTAAATACATAACTATAAGAGGTAAGATTATGTTCAAATAAAATCATTTTAGAGCGTAAGACATCACAAAAAAATAATTATCGCAATGTAAATGCAGATTTAAGATCCATTATAAAATATGTGGTGTTCATAATTAGTCAAACACAAGATTTAAATAAATAAAAATTATCAAAAAAATAACTCATGTTCGATGTCACCAATTAGTGTTGTATTCTCATAAGTCTTGATGTCCTTATACATCAACAAGATACATGAAAAATCACTACAACAAGTAACATCAATGTTGCTTGTCATGGAGTGCTCACTTTTGCTTGTGGGTCGTTTGTCATCAAAGGGCGAAGAAACAAATTATTGTAGGGTGAGTATATAGAAGTCATTATACGACGTCATAAGAATAAAATCAATATTATGTAATCACAAGTAGAACATAAGTATAAAATATTAATAACCATTATACATAAGTGCATGAGTATGGAAATGTGATCAAATGATCATCTGACGTATCACTTAATATGTTATGTGGTACCGAACTACTTCGAACTACTTGATGAGGAGATAAACTAGTATGCCACCCACAATTGGATGGACGACACAAATTAATATAATCACATCTTTATAGACCTACTCGACTCATATTGAGGTTAATATAAGTGACTAGTCATGATTAATCTAAGGTTGTATGGTAGCTCTTGACATTGAAAAATTTCCCCAACTCAATTAAAAATTCCCCCTAAAAGGCACTCAATGTTTAATCTCTCCCAAAGGTTTGATCTTGACCTCCACTATCAAGTTTTTTTTAGTTTTATATTTCAACAATGAATCATAGATCCTCACATTGCTATATCATGTATTCAAACTGGGCACAAGACCTCACCTTCACCATTCTTCTTTTGTCGTCCAAAGTCACTTCTTATATAAAATGGGGCCATGATGGGTATGGTTTGTAAGAACCATATTGGTTCGAATACAAACGCCAACTAATGTTTTGATGTAAACAAAACAAGAGAACAATTATTTGCTAACTAATTACTTTGAGTGTGAAATTTCTTTAAGATACAACATGGATCTATGTTATTGATTGTCTTACATAAGTATCATAAATAGTTGTGACTTAGTGTAAATGTTTATGTGCGACACACATAAAGCATACTATCAACTAATGAGCAAATAACTATGTTCACTAATGAAAGAGTCAGTCATAACTTAGAACAAAGTTGTATTTATCAAAACACTAGTCTAAGTCATTAGTTCACATTACTATGTAAAATTATCCTCTAAACAATAATATAAATCACATATACAATGTTAGAACAAATGGTTATGGTACAAGCCTCCAATGAGTAATCATTAGAAAAAACGAGTAGAAAAATTAGAATTTATTAAGCGTTCAAAGATAAATCAAGTGATCAATCATCTGATGAAAAGCCAACGAGAAGACATGTCTCGTATCAACATTCGTTTGACTTAAAAGATCAACAAAAATCAAGGAAGCTCAATATTCCTCTACTACAATGATCAACATTGCATGATTTCCTCAAGAACTATATTCCTCTATAACAACACAAAGATCATCCAAGGAGAATATGCTAGACATCAATGAAAAAAGAATATTCCTCAAATGGAGTATTGCCACTTCCTCTGAGTCTAAGTCTAACTAATTTGACTTTACAACACAAATATCGAAGCAAGATGTCAAATTATATGGAAAGTATAATACTGCCTGAAAACTATGTAGTAAAAAGGTCCAAAGTCAAACAACTACTTGCATAAATGCCACATGTTGTACTCATTTCAACGACTCATTTTCTCAACAAACATATTTTCATGAACTATGAAAAGAACCTCCTTCAAACTTAAGATGGTGACGATGTTGTCCAAACTGAAAAGACTTTTAAAAAATCCACATTGTTCATATTTACAATTAATCGAAAAAATATGTCCTCTGTAATGTCAACATAGAAATGATCTAAGACTTTCACTACAAGAAAAGATTCTTATACCTACGGAAAATTACCCACGGATGTCAGTTCGTGGGTAAATTATTTAATATCAATAGAAAAACTGTGAGTAAATTTGTTATTAAGTAATTTAATTTTTTTAATTGGATTCCACAGTTTGTCTGTAGGTAAAATTAAAAAATTATGTGGGTAAAGTTAAAAAAAAGAAATTCAGCGTTAAGTTGCCAAAATTTATTCGTATTATTTTTTATCACTGATTCTCCGTAGGTATTATCCGTGGGTAAACTAAAAGTAAAGTTTTGTCTATTCTTTTCTTTTTTTTTTAAAATAAACTTTATTCTTAGTAGGTATTAGTTAGAATAAGTAATAATAAAATCTTATTAAGGAAGCTAAACAAAATTAAGAGTATTAGTAATTTCTCATTAAGGAAACAAAAGGATAGAAACAAAACCCTTCTTCCACCAACTTGCAGCCACCGAGAAACAAAACCCTTCCCTTCAGCGCGCATTCAATCAACGGTATTGCCGCCACCGAGCTCTCCGTTTGCCGTTGACCACCACTTCAAATCACAGGTTCTTTCATTCTCTCTCGTTCTTCTGTCGTTCGTGTTCTCTCTCTCATTCGATCTCTCTTGTTCTTTTTTTCTCTGTTTTACTCCCGTTCGTTGTCGTTATCTCGTTTGCTCTTTCTAATATGTTCTATTTTTCATGATTATTTGTTGTATAACTGAACGTTTATTAACTTATTTGCAAACCCTAACTCGTTCTCTCGTTTTGTTCCTGTCCAGCTCATTGAAATCCCTAACATCTCATTTCAATGGTAAAAGCTTGAAAATCCCTAACTCTGTTTGTTTAATTCCTAAATCTGTTGTGAGGTGTGATATTGATTTTTTTTTTTTTTTGCTTGGAAAATGATATTGATATTGAGGTGGGGGTACCATTTTTTGTGTGCTTAGATTCTGATTTTTGTTTGCTTGGATAGTGATACTGGTATTGAGGTGGGGGTACCATTTTTTGTGTGCTTGGATTCTGATTTTTGTTTGCTTGGATAGTGATACTGATATTGAGGTGGGGGTACCATTTTTTTTGTGCTTGGATTCTGATTTTTGTTTGCTTGGATACTGATATTAATTCCTAACTCCTAAGTCTGTTGTGAGGTGTTATGCTGACATTGAGGTGTTCTTATATATTAATACATGTTTATATTGGTTGATACAAGTTTATATTTTTTTGGGAATTGATTGGAATTGGTTTAAATGTGTTCTTATTTGTTGCAAAAGGAATGTTATCAGTGTGATTTAAATGCTTTTTACTCTTGCTAATTGGGTTTATTGCTCTTCTTCCATTCTTTAATTGAACAGTATTTCGCTAGGTTTAACATTAAGAAGAACAAAAATGATTGAAATTAAATTATTACATGTAATGTGGGTGACTAGTTAACCATGAAGGAATAAAGGGTAGGTTTAATTTCTACTGTAGAAACCATGAAGGAATAAATGGTAGGTTTGTATAGCATTTTTTCCAGCACAATGATCACATAGATATGCAAGAAACAGAAGCCTGTGTAAAAGTGAAATACCTTAAATGACATAAACATTTGCATATTTTCAGTGCCTGTCCTTGTGGAATTTTAGTTAAAAGCTTAAGATAATGTTAGTGGAACACATTAAGGTTTTCTTGTGGGAGTAGTTTTTGACTATTTTTGAAGGTGGTTTTGTTTGTTAAATGCATTTGTACTAAGGTTAGAATATCTTTTATACAGTTGTACTTAGTGGAGATATTAACATTCATTTAAATTAAAATTGCATTTAAATAAGAAAACTGCACAAAATCAATTTTACCAATTTTATTTGTTTGTATTTTATCAATTTTTTAAATATATTGTTTTATAAAAACCACTTTGATATAATTCCATACAAAGAAGAACAAGATGAAAAAATGAACTGTAAATTCCATTATGAGCAAATATGAACAAGATGATATAATGAAAATATGAACAAGATGATATAATTCCATTTTCATAGGTTACAGAGCATTGCTACAAATAATTGTAAATTCCATACAAATTTGAACAAGATGAAAACATGCCTACATATTGATTTAGATAGAGTATTTAGTTGAATTTTGTTATTCTTTTCATCTTCTCCTTTATTATGAATTTTTTATGCACATCAATGGAATGAGAGTTGAATTTGGATTCTTTAGTACTTCATTTAAGGAAAATCTTGTAAAAGGATATTTATACAAATTTTAATGAAACAACAATCTGATTTTTTTAAACTAATATAAATTATCTGCAACTAATTTTACAGCAAATATCTGCATAACTATTTACAGATAGTTTGACAATTAGTTTATGTTTGGAGAACATTATTTTCAATTTGAACTTTGAGTAATAACTTGTTTGAGGTTTGTATAGGTATCCTATAGGAAATGCAGATCAATCAGTTCACCTTGTGGCTGGTGAAGGTCTAGAGGCATATCTTCCATTAGCCGATATGGTTGATATTTCTGCAGAAGTTCAACGTATTTCAAAGCACCTTTCGAAGATGCAGAAGGAGTATGAAGGATTCATAGCTAAACTCAATTCTCCAAAAGTATGAAATAATATATTTCTTACCATCTGCACTATATACTTTTCCTTGTTCCATGGTCCATATGTTGTTTAAGTATCAATGTATGTTCGTGAAGCCATTTCAATGCACAGACTTATGCACAACTAATTAAATCCAAATGCAAGTCACTTTCTGTTCGCATTGAAATAGTTCTCTAAGTCTAATTAGGAATTTTTGAAAAAATGGGATTTCTATTGGCATATTAAACAGAATTGGGGGAATTAGCATATTAAATAGAATGGGATTTCCAAATACGCTGTCCGCATTGAAATTTGTCTTTTATTTCTTTTAACGTTATTTAGAATGGTAATATTAAATCTAACACTAAAGATTCTAATGTAAACTAATATATGTATTGAAGTTCTGGAGGTCATGTTTGAATGAATAAAAGAGAGTAATGAAGGCTGTTCTTCATAAAGGAACTAGGATTTCAAGTTCCCCGAGGATAGAGAGGCCAAAGGAGGGAAGACCGTAGAATTAGGGGCAGAGGAGACCGACGAGCATGTTGGTACCTACGACATTGAGTACAATGATAAGAACCTAGGTCCTTGTAAAAAACAAGAAAAATAAATTTGTGATGGGCTCTTCGAGGGGATCTAGACCTCCAAGAGCCCTGGGCTACTACTTTTATTGCTAAGCTTCCAAAAGCCATGTGGTATATACAGTATATAAGACTCCAAGACTTGCTAACCAAGACAGAACTATTCATAGGATTACAATTAATTAAGCTAATCAGACCAATTATTAGTTAAACTTTTGTGTTGATCTCTATAAACATAAGAAACACAGCTTCATTTTCATTCTGTTCAGAAAACTAGTTCAAATTAGACTTAAATTCGCTATATTTTTGTCACATTTTTTGACACTCTTGTAATAGTTTGTTACATGTCTATATTTTGGCATTATACTAAAATAGTCTATGTGGATTTCTTCTGGAACGTATTTACAAAAGTAATCTGTGCATAACATTGACTAAAACTTTATGCAGTTTGTAGAGAAGGCCCCAGATCTGTACATAACATTGACTAATCTGTGCATAACATTGACTAAAAATTTATGAGTGTCCAACTTGGATGGGAGAAACTGTTTGGAATGATCTTGAGAAGATATGGATGGATCCGTCGTATAAGGAGATATCAAATCGAGCTAAGAAAAATCGTGCTTCTTCTAAAGGAGGAGCTGTCCATACAGGTGGATCTATATCCATTGCTGAACATATCATTCAGATGGTACACTTTCTATGTCAAAGTCTTCATTGTATAACCATTTAATGTTTGACTCCAAGACATGCCTACTATTTGCTATTTTGTTATTTTTCTTTTCTGGCAAAATGTGACTCTCATTTTGTTCACGGTTCTGTTGTTGTTTATTTTTTGTAAGGCTGAAGAGTTAGGTAGAGACCCCACATTGGATGAGGTCTTTTTAAAAACTCACACTAAGAAGAAGGACAACTCTTGGGTTGATGAAAGAGCAAAAAAAAAAAAAAAACATATGTAAGAAATATTAAATCATTCATTCATTCTTTCATTTGTATTTCTTGTAAAAGTAATTTGATTATGTTGCATTATTTTCTATTTGAGTAGGAAACATTTCAAGGTAAGTTGCAACAAGCCTCCAAAGGTGGGGAAGCATCTAGTAGTTGTAGCCAAGTGGTTAATGCGGAAGCTCGCTTAGACATGTGGGTCCAATCTGTTGGGGGGAAGAATAAAGGGAGGATCTATGGTGTTGGAGATAGATCCTCGCTTTATAGACCAGGTGTTGCAAGTCTAGTTCCAGATTCTCGTCCATCTAGATGTTGCGCCAATTTCTTGTCTCAACCATCTAACGAGATAGCTGCACAGATAGTAGCATTTGAGGAGCGAGCAAAAGTGGCAGAAAACGAGGCACGAGAGGCACAAGAGGAGCTAAGGAAAGTAGAGCAACGTCGACAAGAGGAAGTTCAACAAACAGAGCAACACACTACAGAGCTATAGATGCAGCTAGCAACATTGGCAAAACGTGTTGCTTCCATACAGGCCGAGTCATCTCGTCGTCGTCGTCATCCAGATTATGACGAGGATGAGTCTAGCGATGATGACGACGAGGAGTAATACTGGTTTTAGTGTTAGTTTCGTTTAGTAGTTCTGACTACATATTTTGTTTAGACTTGTAGGAATTATCTATATATATTCCTACGATAATGTCGTTATGTGTATTTTGAAACTTATTGCAGTAACAATGTGCTTATTTTGAGACTTATGGAAGTCAGGATGTGTATTTTGAAAACACTATTTACATAATATTTCACTTTGTTTTGACAATGATGTTTTAATATGCTTACAATTCATTTTAAATATATATTAAAAAAATACAGCAAACTGTAAAAAAAAAAATAGAATATAAATCATTTTTTCATTACCCACGGACAATTCATGGATACAATTATCAATATGAAATATAAAATAGTAGACTTTGTCACGGATGGTCTGTGAGTAATGTAACTTGCGACTTTTCCGTCGGTAAGTATCTACTATTTTATCTACAGAAAATCTATGAGTAACTTTATCGACGGAGATTCGGTGAGTCATAGTACCCACGGACAATCCTTAAGTACATGTAATCCACGGCTTATTTGTCGGTAAATATTTTCCTACGAGTGATTTAGCTAGGAACTCGTGTCCGTGTGTAATTTTACGTTACCTATGGACAGTCCGTGAGTAAAGATAAAATCTGCCGTAGGTAATAACAATTTTTCTTGTAGTGTTTGTTCATAACTTGAATATCTAAGTCTAAAAGATCAATATAGAGAAAGAAAAAGCCTATGAGATTGAATTTGTAGTATCCGTTCTCATGAGAGTCATTATAAATCTCTATAAATCAATCAAATACAGTCACAATAGTTCATAATGAACTTTGATACTTGAATTGATATAAGATATAAATTAAAATATACACTAAATGAGAATTAGAATCTCAAAACAAACTGTGTCAGTATAAACACAAACTTGTAACATTGGAAGTAAACCTGACGGTAGTGGCAAGCTCCTTTGATGTTTGAGTCTTCACATTATCAAAAATCATTTGTAGGATGCAATTCCCTCAAATAGTTTCAGATGTTTTTCATATAAACATGATTGAATTTCTTAAATATATATTTTGTTGATGTTTATTATCTTTTAATGTGCTATTTTGTATTTCGCTGTGATTTTATCCCTTTAAGTTTTTTAGGTAAAGTTTAATAAGGTTGTAGTTTGTATCGTATTGATCGTTCTCTTGGATTTTGATTTAATCGTCCAAATATTTTTTATTTTGTTTTTCTTTCTAATAATAATTTTAGAGCGTTTCAAAAGATAGGCAATTGATTAAGAGTGTAACATAATTGGATTTCTTCGTGATTCACCTCTCACTAATTTTTTTTAAGCAAGTTGTTCCAAATTTAAAATTAGAAAAATTAATCTAACAACTAGTTTATAAATATTTACTTTTAAAAAACAATTCATCTGATTAATTTGCTCTATATTTTTTATTTAATTAGAAAAGTCCGTACTCACACGACACGGTGACTTGGAAAATGTCATTGCTGAATCGGAATCGGCCAGGGTTCCTGAATGCAATAGCGTATAAATTAAAAATTAATATGTCATAAAAAAATTAATATATATGTTCGCCGCCTTTGTATTATATTTCTTAAAAAAAATAATTCTCTATTTTTTAATGCCAATGGTACATTTACATGTTTATATTTTGTGTTAAACAAATTTTTTAATCGTTATGAAATTTTTAAATTTCATTTTTAATTCTATAAAAATAATACTTTTTAGTCTTTATAAAATTATTATATAAAATAATTTTTAATCTTTAATAAAACAAAATATTCTTCAACTTTTGAGTTTTTAAATGATATTTTATAAGTATTTTAAAAGTATTATTATAAAAATTAATCTACTCAAATTTAAATTTATAATTTGAAATAAATAAAATTTTATTCAAAATAAAAATTCTTAAAATATGAAATTAAAAATTGAATTTTAAATTTATTTGTTGTAGCAAATTTTTTTATTGTATTCCAAATAAATAAATAAAATTCAAAATATTTTTTAATGTTCATAAGATATTAAACTGTTTGTATAATAATTTTTATAGAGACTGAAAATTATGATTTTTTTTTTCAAGAATTAAAATTAAATTTTCAAAATATTATAAGAACTAAATATTTATTTATATGATATATTGATCCATTCAAAACACGTGTCTAATTCGTAAAATCGGGAGATACACACTTTTGTTTTTGTTTGAAAGCATAGCCACCTAAATTAATTTAAGGTCTAGGTAGTCATCAACTTTTACATTCAGAACACAGTCACACTTGCATGGTCACTACGTGTAGTTCTTGTTTTGTAGCACTTTTTCCCATTGAGAATCTGTACAATTTGAGGAAATGGTGGACACTTTTGTTTGACTAAGAAAGACACTTTGGAGGTCAAAGCATGAAGATGGCAGATTGTTTGGCTTTAAGTGAGTCCAGACTGATTTCCTTAATTGATTCTTTTTGAATTCGGCAAATTAAGAATAGATATTTTAATTATTAGTTTAGGAAATCGGTCTGTTCTGAATTGGGCAAGGTAAGATTAGATATTTTAATTATTAGTTTTGAAAATTAGTTAGTTGATTAAATTTGGTTTGTTAATTAGTTAGTCTTAGTTGGTTAGACTTAATTATTTATGTTAAGTTTGAAATGTGTTATATAAATAGAGTATTTGTATTCATTGATTTGATATTTTCTTTAATCTCTTAATATGAAATATTAAAAAAAAAAAAAATTCTTTTGTATCAAGCTTTATAGTTTATATTCAATATCAAATTAATCTTCAACTTTTTGATATCGTGGTTTCTAACATGATATTATCGTCTTGGTTGCGATGTGAGTGATATCGTTGTACTGCAATTCACAACAATTATTAAGATAAAGGTTTTCATTCTAAATGCGATGAAGAAAATTTTATTGAAAAATATAAAGAATATTCTTTAGAATCTTTACCGTAAGAATTATCAATTCAAAATAAACAGTTGCGTAAAAGATGGCGACCAATCTATGTCCAAATATTTAATTTTTAAAATGCATCATTATTATTTTCTCTACCATATGAATCAAGAATAGGCTCCATCAATTTTATTTTCTTTGCACTAGATCTAAGTCGTTTTCCATGTTTTGAGCACGAGAAGTTGATTTTGACAACATATTAGCATTGAAGATGATGATTGGGTGTATTGATCTTATATATGCTATAGCTTCCCCATACTCAAATATAGTGTGTATGATCCTAGTGGATCAAATACATTATTGTTGTCTCTGTTTCTCTTTATAGTTGTTTGATCTCCTCGTATGTTTCCACTAAGTACGTTTACAACGACGATTTCTATCTTGTTCTTTACAACGACGCCATCACTAAGTCACCATAATTTTCTTTCATCGTTCATTATATTTGATCTAGGAGGCCATGTATTTTCACATTGTAGTCCAAGCTAAAGCTAAGTTTTTTTTACCTTAAGTTTGTGGGGACACTACAATATTTTTGTTCTACTGCAACACATAAAAACTGTTGTTTAACGTTAAAAAACCGTTGTTGTAATATACGAGAATGATTTTATGTCCATGAGGAACCAAGGCGTTGCCTTTGCCTTACCCAACGGTTTTCTTTTGAAACAACAACAAATTGTGAAAACCGTACTTGTAGCTACTCTTACAGAACGGTTTTTTAAATTTACAACGACAACAGTTTTATGCTGTTGCCAAGTTAAAATCGTTATGGTAGACATATTTTTTAATTAAGGTACGACAACGCTTAATAACCTTTGCAAAAAAATAAATAATTTTTTTTAAAATAACATTGTAAATTATTGTGTTTTAAAAAATAATTAAAGTTCAGTGTCTTATAGTGGTCAAACACAATATCTATGCTAGCAATATGTCAAGCAAACAAACAAAATAGGTGAGGCAAACAAACAAAATGTTGATCATTCATACAACGTACGTACTGATTCAATTTCTCTTGTTTATATTCTAGAGAAAATGAGACAATCAAAATAACAAAAATAAAAATCCTTATTAAAAAAAACAAAGAAAACTCAAGTATCGACATCTATTTCTTCATCTTGTGCTTCCAAATGTTGAAATTCTTCATCAATATCACCATCATTCATCTATAAAAAAAAATATATTCAATAAGTAAAATAAAAAATAAATGACAAAATGCTAAAGTCTATAAATGTGATTGTAAAGTCAAATTAGGACAAACGTCTCTTAAAGCAATACATAACTATTTTCATATGAATCAATTTAAATCCAAAGTAGGACTTCAAAACAAATAGAGCAGTTTCAACACACTACAAGCATAATCAATATTATTATCTTTATTCATCGATAAAGTAACAACTATTTCTAACAGTACCGAGTAAAACATAAGTCAATAGTAATCAACCTATGGAAAAAGAATGAAAAATATATAAATATAACAGTACCAATTTATAAAAGTAATATAGTTACAAGAGTACTAACATTATAAGCTTAAGCCTACAAAATTAGAACATCATACATGCTGTTCTTAAGTGAATAAAATGATTAATTAGCTATTTACACGAAAAAAACAAATGCAAATTAAACACATATTTGCTGATATTTTTTTGAACTATAGATTTACTTTTAGAGTAATGCAAAAGCAATAACTAAACTAATGCACAAAAGCAATAGTTAAACTTACAGGGCAACAACCACCTCCAAGAATATAATATAGCATGTTCCCAATTGCAAGGCAGCAACCACCTCCTAGAAATGGCTCTCTCCCCTTTCTCTGTTTCTACTGTGGGAAAGAGGGCCATATGGCACGCAAGTGTAGGAACAAGCCAGACCCTACTAATCAGGCTAACTTGACAAAAGAGCAATTTGTTGCTATGATAATTGAGATCAACCTTGTTGGTGGATCAGATGGATGGTGGATAGACACTGGCGCCTCACGCCATGTATGTTATGATCGTGCTATGTTTAAAACATACACTGCTGCTGAAGATAAGAAAGTTTGTTGGGAGATTCTCATACCACTAATATTGCTGATATTGGAGATGTGGAACTAATATTCACCTCTGGAAAGACCTTAATTCTTAATGATGTCATGCACACTCCAGAAATAAGGAAGAATCTGGTTTCTGGGTTTCTTCTCAATAAGGTAGGGTTTACTCAGTCTATAGGGGCAAATTTGTACACCATTTCTAAAAATGGTATTTTTGTTGGGAAAGGGTACGCCACCGATGGCATGTTTAAATTGAATGTTGAATTCAATAAAATGTTTCCTTCTGCTTACATGTTCTGTGATTTTAATATTGGGCATGCTAGACTCTGTCATATGAACAAACGTGTGATTTCAAACTTAAGTAATTTAGGCTTAATTCCAAAGTTATCTCTAAAGGATTTTGAAAAATGTGATTTTTGCAGTCAATCTAAAATAACTAAGAGTTCACATAAATTATTAGTTAGAGAATCTGAACGTTTAGACTTGATACACTCTGATATGTGTGAACTTGATGGGACGTTAACCAGAAATAGAAAGCGTTAATTCATCACTTTTATTGACGATTGCTCTGACTTTACTTTTGTATATCTAATGAAAAATAAAAGAAGCGCTTGACATGTTTAAGATATTTGTAACTGAAATTGAAAATCAATTTAGTAAAAAGATTAAGAGTTTCGTAGTGATAGAGGAATATAGTATGATTCCAGTTTGTTTAATGAGTTTTATAAAGCCCAAGGAATTATACATGAAACTACTGCACCGTATTCACCTGAAATGAATGGTAAAGCTGAAAGAAAGAATAGAACTCTTACTCAATTAGTTGTTGCTATAATGCTAAACTCTGGTGCTGCATCTCACTGGTGAGGGGAAATTATTTTGATTGTCTTCTATGTTTTGAATAGAGTTCCTAATTCTAAAAGCAAAACATCTCCTTATGAGATAATCAAGAAAAGACAGTCCAACTTGTCTTATCTTCGAACATGGGGTTGTCTGCCTTATGTCAAAATCCACGATCCCAAGCGAATTAAACTCGCAAGTAGAGCATATGAATGTGTATTCATTGGGTATGCAGTAAACAGTAAAGCGTATAGGTTTTATGACCTAAATGAGAAAGTGGTCATAGAGTCAAATGATGTTAACTTCTATGAAAATAAATTCCCTTTCAAATCGAGAAATAGTGGGGGCAGCGAACATAGTCAATTTCATGTGACAAGAAGCATTGAAAGCAACAAACAAGATGAAACATAAACTCGAAGGAGTAAGAGAGTAAGAGTTGCTAAAGATTATGGACTAGAATATATGGTCTATAATTTAGAAGAGGATCCTGCAAATCTTAAAGAAGCTTTGTCATCATTGGATGCAGATCTATGGCAAAAAGCTATAAATGATGAAATGAATTCTCTAGAGTCTAACAAGACCTGACATTTGGTAAACTTGCCTCCTGGTTGCAAACCAATAGGTTGTAAATGGTTTTTGAAAAAGAAACTAAAACCCGATGGATTTGTTGATAAGTACAAGGCACGCCTTGTAGCCAAAGGTTTTAGACAAAGAGAAAATATAGATTTCTTTGACACTTTCTCACCAGTCACTAGACTAACATCCATTAGGGTGCTTATATCACTTGCGGCTATTCATAACCTGGTAATACACCAGATGAATGTTAAAATAGTTTTTGTAAATGGTGACCTGGAAGAAGAAATTTATATGGAACAACCTGAAGGTTTTGTAATTCATGAACAAGAAGACAAGGTCTGTAAGTTAGATAAGTCTCTGTATGGTATTAAACAAGCTCCTAAGAAATGGCATGAAAAATTTGATAACTTGATTATGTCGATTGAGTTTAAAGTGAATGAAAGTGACAAATGTATTTATTACAAATATGAAAATGGCATTTGCACTATCATATGTCTCTATGTAGACGACTTACTCATATTTGATTCAAACATTCATGCTGTAAATAAAATGAAATCGTTGTTGAGTAACAACTTTGATTTGAAAGACCTCGGAGAAGCGAGTGTAATCCTTGGAATCAAGATTACTAGGTCAGAAAAAGGAATTTCTTTGGATCAATCTCACTACGTCGAAAAGATCTTAAAGAAATATAATTACTTTAATTGTGAACCTGCTTACACATCATATGATCCAAGTGTGAGACTTTTCAAAAACTCTGGTGAAGGTATTAGACAAATTGAATATGCGAGCACCATTGGCAGCCTCAGGTATGCCACTGACTGTACTAGACCCGACATTGCCTATGTCGTGGGATTGTTGTGCAGGTTTACAAGTAGACCTAGTATGGAGCCTTGACACGCTATCGAAAGAGTCATGAGATACCTTAAAAGGACCATGAGTCTAGGATTACATTATCAAAGATTTCATGTCGTCCTTGAAGGATACAGCGATGTTGATTGGAACACCTTATCAGATGACTTCAAAGCTACTAGTGGCTATGTTTTAGTATAGCCGGTGGTGCTGTATCATGGAAATCAAAGAAACAAATGATATCGGCTCAGTCCACTATGGAGTCTGAAATGATAGCACTAGCTACTACTAGTGAAGAAGTAAGTTGGTTGAGAGGCTTGCTAGCAGAGATTCCCTTGTGGGAAAAGCCATTGCCAGCTGTGTTGATCCACTGCGATAATACCGCGACTATTGCAAAGATTGAGAATCGTTATTATAATGGTAAGAGACGACAAATACATCGTAAGCACATCACAGTTAAAGAATTACTTTCTAAAGGAGCTGTTATAGTGGATTATGTACGCACTGATGAAAATTTAGCAGATCTTATGACGATAGGATTAGCTAGAGAGAAAGTCATAAATACATCCTAAAGGATGGGACTATTGCCTATAGATCAATGAGTCACTTATAATGGTAACCCGGCCTAAAAGACTGGAGATCCCAAGAATTATGTTCAATGGGTAATAACAAGTCATAGTGATATGAGATGAACATGCTATATTATATATGAGAGAAGCATGATTCCTAAAGGGATAAAAGGATGAGATAATAGAAACTCTTAATGAGATCTATACTCTATATGGAGTGGAGTACCTAGCTACATGAGTACTCTTGATAGACTCACCTATGTGAATGTAGAAGTGGGGGTCGATTCCTATGGAATTTCGAGGCAGAATTCCTAGAGTGTTCACTATACTGGGATACACGTGCATGGCCCTAAATGCACATGCTTTTGAGAATACACCAAATGAAAAGGTTGTGTGTGGGTTTGATGTCAAAGATATAGTTCAAGACTACGAGTCACTCTTGTTGAATCTGAATCTTACTTGCTATCCAAAGGTTCAAGTCAAGAGACACCTTTGTTTATGTACAATTTTATAGAAGCGTTTGACGCTATTCAAAAACCTATTTTTTAATTCAAGTGGGGGATTGTTGGAAATGATGATGCTTTAATGGGAGTTTATTGGAAATAATGATGACATTTATTGTTGATTATTATGACCTCGAAATAATCAGAATATACCAATCTTTAATCAAATTAAAGCAATATTATATACACAGCGGAATTATAATGCGGCATACAAGATTAGCAATTAAAAGTAAAAAGATAAGGGATAGAATGCACCAAGATTTATCCTGGTTTAGTTGTCAACTAGACAACCTACATCCAGTCCTGACAATCCAACTGGATTTCAGCTTTTTCTCCAATAGAAAGAATTGTGAATTGTTTACAGATTGTCCAGTTTCCTCGAAACCTATCTATCTCTCACAATCTCTTTCCTATTGCTCACCCCTTGATCCTTGTAGTCAATCAGCAGACTCACACAAAATCAAAGTACGGCTCCTTCTTGATGAGGCCTCTCACCCAAGAAGATCGCCACCAGTTTCTAGCTGGATTTCTAGCAGTTGTTTTCTTTACAAAGTATTTATTTCAAACAGAATAAAAGAAGTCTTCAATCTTGAACAATGTGTCTTCTCACGAATCTGGTTATTCAATGATGGATTATGAGAACATTGTCTTTTCTCTCAAGAATACTTTTTCAGCTCTCTCAATGATTATGGATAATCTTTTTGGCTTTGATCTAAAAAAGCAAAATCAAAATGTTAACAATGTGTTGTATTGTGTTAATGAGAGTTTATGAGTGTTTATCATTGTTGATGAGAGAATGATTGAAAACAGTTTATATAGTTTCTGAAAAACAACTAATAAATCGATTTGCCAATCGATTCATTAAAGTTATAAAACAGGTCTAATCGATTTGCCAATCGATTATCGCAGGTCTTGTTTTTCTTGAATCTTGAAACTACATAAGCCAATCGATTCTTT
>NC_021160.2:24047002-24047210 GCF_000331145.2 Cicer arietinum | reverse complement strand
GGTTTCTTCTTCCTCTTTTGTGAAATTACCTTCATGGCATCAGCCATGAGTTTTTCCGTTGGGGGTTCCTTTCGCTTTTTAGGCTTCTCTTGAATAGGAGCGGGTGCCTTGCCTTTGTCTTTGGCAAGTATTTTATGTGTAGGTGTGGGTACTCTTTTTGTTAGAGTGGGTGGTGGTGAAGGGGTTTCACTTGTTGAAGATGATGAAG
>NC_021160.2:24046488-24046902 GCF_000331145.2 Cicer arietinum | reverse complement strand
ATTAGTGAAAACTGAAGAAATGCAGTGCAGAAATCAATTGAGAACTGTTCCTATTTAAACCCTTAATCGTGTAAATCGATTCCCAAATCGATTAGGTTACCGTTGCTGGTAATGTCAATAGATTTAGTAATTATTAGTCATAACGGCTAGTCACAACGGTCATATTTCAAATCGATTCCCAAATCAAATTCCAGTTTTACTTAATCGATGTCCAACTCGATTGTCTTAACGTTGAAAGAAGAACTAGTCGATTTCCCAATCGACGCTCGGGCAAGTTAAATTTTTTTTTCTGAACTTTGAATTCTGGGGCCAAAGCAATCGATTCCCAAATCGATTTTATAAACCATTTACCATGATGGTAATCGATTTCCAAATCGATTTAACTGAAGAAACAACTGCAAACACCAGAAATCC
>NC_021160.2:24043107-24046221 GCF_000331145.2 Cicer arietinum | reverse complement strand
TCTCTTATAAAGTGATGTCTTACTTCAATGTGTTTGGTCCTGGAGTGCATTACTGGATTCTTGGTTATACTTATTGCACTTGTGTTATCCCACATGATAGGTACTGTTCCCAAATCAACACCAAAGTCCAATAAGTGCTGTTTCATCCAAAGTATCTGAGCACAACAGCTCCCAGCTGCAATATATTCAGCTTCAGTAGTTGATAAAGCGATGTTTGTCTGTTTCTTACTAAACCATGACACAAGAGAGTTTACAAGTAAATGACAAGTTCCTGAGGTACTTTTCCTGTCGAGTTTACATACGGCAAAGTTTGAATCTGAGTAACAAACTAAAGTACAAGTTGATCCTTTTGGATACCACAATCCAAGACCCTTAGTTCCTACCAAGTATCTGAAAATTCTCTTAACTGCAATGAAGTGAGATTCCTTTGGATTTGATTGATACCTTGCACACATACAAACACTGAACATGATGTCTGGTCGGCTTGCTGTAAGGTAGAGCAGAGATCCTATCATACCACGAAATCTAGTAACATCTACAGGTTTACCTTTCTCATCTCGGTCTAAGAAATTTCCTTGACTCATGGGTGTATCAATGGATTTAAGATTTTCAAAGTTAAATTTCTTTATCAAATCAGAACAGTATTTAGATTGACTAATGAAAATGCCTTGCTTTCTTTGGTTAATTTGAAATCCCAAGAAATATGACAGTTCACCCATCATTGACATTTCAAATTTACCTTTCATCAAATTTTCAAATTATTTGCACAGTTTATTATTTGTAGATCCAAATATTATGTCATCAACATATACTTGGACAAGCAAGATATCATTTCCAGTAGTTTTTGTGAAAAGGGTCTTGTCAACATTTCCTCTTAAAAAGTTTTGTTGAATAAGGAAATTGTTGAGCTTTTCATACCAAGCTCTTGGAGCTTGTTTTAACCCATAGAGGGCCTTTGAGAGCTTATACACATGATTAGGAAAATCAGGATTTTCAAAACCAGGTGTTTGGCTAACAAAAACTTCCTCTTGAAGGTCACCATTGAGAAAGGCACTTTTCACATCCATTTGATAAAGATTAAAGTCCATTATACAAGCATAAGCCAATAAAATTCTTATGGCTTCTAATCTAGCTACAGGGGCATAGGTTTCATCAAAATCTATTCCCTCCTCTTGACTATAACCCTTGGCTACTAGTCTAGCTTTGTTCCTTGTTATCACACCATTCTCATCCAACTTGTTTCTGAACACCCATCTGGTTCCTATGACATGCTTACCCTCTGGCCTAGGTACTAAACTCCACACCTTGTTTCTCTCAAACTGGTTTAACTCCTCTTGCATAGCAAGTATCCACTCACTATCTAACAGGGCTTCCTTAATGTTCTTAGGTTCAATCTGAGATACAAAGGCTGTAAAGTTACAAAACTGACTAAGGCTTCTCCTAGTTGCAACACCTTTAGAGATATCGCCTATAATGTTGTCTAAAGGGTGGTTTCTGTTGAACTTCCATTCCTTAGGCAACTCACTGGTTTCTATAGGTTCTACAAGGTCTGATCTAGTTGGAGGGTCAGCTATAGGTTGTTCTAGTGGTTCAGATTCTACAACTTCGTCCAAAAAGTCATCAACCTTAGAAGGAGTTTTGTTCAAGTTTTCTGTAAATAATTCATCAAACTTTACATGAACTGACTCTTCTATGGTCTTTGTTCTTTTGTTGTAGATTCTATAGGCCTTACTAGTTTGGGAATATCCTAAAAAGATACCTTCATCTGCCTTAGGGTCAAACTTTCCTAGGTGTTCTTTGCCATTGTTCAACACAAAGCACTTACAACCAAAGATTCTAAAGTAGGAAAGGTTTGGTTTTCTACCCTTGTAAAGCTCATAGGGTGTTTTCCTAAGCAGGGGCCTAATGAGAACTCTATTTACAACATGAGTGGCTGTACTAATTGCATCTGCCCAAAAGTACTTAGGTAGGTTGGAGTCCTTAAGCATGGTCCTAGCTAACTCTTCTAGGGATCTATTTTTCCTCTCCACTACCCCATTCTGCTGTGGTGTCCTAGGGGCAGAATATATGTGGTTGATTCCATGTAGTTCACAATAATTTTGAAAAGCATCATTTTGGAATTCACCTCCATGATCACTTTTTATTGAAACAATTTTCAGATCATTCTCATTTTGTACTAAAGCAGCAAACTTTTTGAAAACAGAGAATGTATCACTTTTATGAGCTAAAAAGTAAGTCCATGTGAATCTAGAATAATCATCAACCAGCACATATCCATACAGGTTTCCACCTAAACTCTTAACTTGGGCAGGTCCAAAAAGGTCCATGTGAACTAGTTGTAAAACTCTATTTGTTCTAACCAAGTCTATAGAGGGAAATGGAGTCTTAACCAGTTTACTTTTCTCACATGCATCACACAGTCTATCTTTAGAGAACTTCCTATTTGGTAGACCTAAGACTAACTGTTTGCTGACAAGTTTATTCAAATGATTTATGTGTATATGAGCAATTCTTTTATGCCAAAGCCATGTTTCATCTGAGTTGGATAACAAGCAGCATACTGCACTTGGTACAGAATTGAAATCCAACATGTAAATGTTGTTAATTCTGTCCCCAATTAGCTTTATGTGTTTGTCATCTTTATGCTCAATAATGCAAGATTGTGATGAAAAACTTACTTGAAAACCTTTGTCACATAGCTGGCTTATACTCAGTAAGTTGTGCTTTAATCCTTCAACATATAGCACATTTTTGATTACTGCAGTTGATTCATCGCCTACATCACCAATTCCAATGATTTTTCCTCTGTTGTTATCACCATATTTGACAAAGCCTCCTTCCTTTAATGTCAAGTTCAGGAATTTGGATTTGTCACCAGTCATGTGCTTTGAGCATCCGCTATCTAGATACCATGAGTGTTTCGTGGATGTCAAGCACACCTGCAATACAAAATCAGAATTTTGAACAAGCAGCATATAGTACTTGGTACAGAATTGAAATCTAACATGTAAATGTTATTAATTCTGTCACCAACTAGCTTTATGTGTTTGTCATCTTTATGCTCAATAATGCAAGATTGTGATGAAAAATTTACTTGAAAACCTTTATCACATA
>NC_021160.2:24041656-24043024 GCF_000331145.2 Cicer arietinum | reverse complement strand
TTGTTGTCTCCATATTTGACAAAGCCTCCTTCCTTTAATGTCAAGGACAGGAATTTGGATTTGTCACCTGTCATGTGCTTTGAGCATCCGCTATCTAAATACCATGAATGCTTAGTGGATGTCAAGCACACCTGCAACATACAATCAGAATTTTGTTTTAGGTCCCCAATTTAAATTGGGTCCGGGATGGTTAGTGTCAAACACAGATTTCTTTGCTATCCAAACTTGCTTTCATCCTCTATTGGCTAATTTTTTAAAGGATGAATGTTTGTTTGGTTTAGTAAAGATGTCATACATACTCTTAGCAATAGCAGATTTTTGACCATGTTTGACATTTCTGGTTTGCATATAACCAATACCATATCTGTTTTTATTTCTTTTAACATGCATATTTGGTGTATATCCTAAACCAGATTTTTCATGAACATGTCTTTGATTGCTAAGTATGACATTCAGCTTATCTTTACTATTTGCAAAATTTAATAAATCAGATTTTAATGATGCAACATTATTCTCAAGTTCAATGCATCTTGCAGATTTGTCATGTGAATCCTTTTTCAGTTGTTCACATAAATTTTCAATTTCTTTATGGTCATTTTTCATTTGTTCAAGCATTTTCTTTGTGCTTAACAACTGTTTTATGGAATTCACATAATCATCATGCAGCTCATTGAAAGCTTCTTGTAGCTCATCATAGGTTGGATTAGATTGTGAACTAACCTCATTTTCTGATTCTGAATCGGTATTTGCCATGAGACACAGATTCACTTCTTCTTCATCCGAAGAGGCAGAGGATTCTTCATTGTCGTTCCATGCAATATAAGCTTTTCTGGTTTTGGTGACTGGTTCCTTGCCTTTTGGTTTTGTAGCTCTATTTTTGTTCTGCAATTTGTAGCATTCTGACTTTATGTGACCAGTTTTACCACATTCATAGCATGTAATTGTCTTGTTGTCACTAGTCTTAGAGCTGGATGGCTTTCTGAATTTGTTGTCTTTCTTCTTCAGAAACTTCTTAAATTTCTTGACAAGCAACCCGATCTCAGGCTCTTCAGTTTCACTGCTTGATTCATCTGAGCAGCTTTCTGATTCAGTTTTCGATTGATGGGCTTGGACTTTCAAGGATAATCCTTTCTTTTTCCTGCTTTCCAGTTCTGATTCGTCCAGCCGATGCAGTTCCATTTCATGTTCCCTTAGTTTTCCAAATAGTGTTGCTGTTGTCATCTTTGCTAGATCTTTAGATTCAGCTATGGCAGTTATTTTGGGCTGCCATTCTCTGGTTAGACACCTCATAATTTTTCCAATATGCTATTCATTGTCCACTTGTTTTCCCAGTGCGTGAAGATTGTTTACAATGTGTGTGAATCTGGT
>NC_021160.2:24008211-24040426 GCF_000331145.2 Cicer arietinum | reverse complement strand
AAAAAATCACACCAATCGATTACTTAATCGATTTATTAAGTCTCATAATCGATTTACGAATACTCAGAATCGATTTGGCCACAAGCTCAAAGTTCACTGTGATTTCAAAAAGGTTCTTTCAATCGATTTGCCAATCGATTGTGTTCAAGACAGTGACTTAGCTATTTTGATGTTAATCGAAGTGCCAATCGATTTGTTTGTATTTGCCTGAAAAGTTCTTACCTGATATTTAGTTCAATCGATTTCCCAATCGATTGCAACCAAACTTAACATGATTGAAATTCTCACAATAGATTGTCCAATCGATTGTGTTTGTCACAGGTCAAGTTATTTTTCAAATATTATCTAAGCAATCGATTTGCCAATCGATTACCCTAGAAATTGGATTCTCACTGTGACTTGATTTGCCAGTCGATTGGTTTCAATCAGTTTTACTTTGTGATGTGTACAATCGATTTGCCAATCGATTAGCCTGTAAAACAGGGTGCCACTGACTTGTGCAATTTTCATTTCTAATTGTGCCAGTCGATTGCCTAATCGATTATACAATCACAAACAATTATGTTTCCTTACATCCTTGTTATGAAATCGATTTCCCAATCGATTTACTCAGTCAATGATCAACTTTTGTTGATTTCTTGTGTTCCAAGCAATTTGTATCAAGTGTGTAGGATTGAATTGTGGTTCCTGAAATCTTGCTCAATTAAAATGTTAGATTTATCATATGATGTATGAACATTGTATGTTTGTTAATTATGTCAAAGTTAGGATTCAAAGGACTAAAGTCCAACATTTATGAGAGCTAGTGTTGTTGTGAATTGAAAAAATAAAGAAGTCCCACATAAGATGGATATCACACACTAGTAGGGTATATAATGTGAAGGTATGATACTTAGGGAGGGCCCCAAGGGATACCCCAATTTTGTGAATGAGGGAGAACGCAAGCAAATTGACCACCACACATACGCGCACGCCGCCGCCGTCGTCCGTCCGCTCGGCCTTGGCTTTGGCTAGGTGGTGTATTATTATTTTTTAGCATGTGAAAATTAATTATTTATTTTAATTAACTGAATGCTTGCGTTTTGTCTCTAATTGATACGTTAATTACGTAATTGTCTTCCACTGAGTCAACATTAAATATTTGATCCAGTTTTCCTTCCTGAATTAGTGAGAACACCACATCATATATGTGAATCAGAAATCATAAATCGTAGTCAAAAATCATTTTAGAAATCGTAATGTAATTGTAACCAGAAATCGATGCAGAGGTTGAGCAATAACAAAACAAGGATGCAAACTCATACCAAAAACCACCAAGTCACGAAGAGGTTGAAGTTTTGCAAATCTCGCAAAGGTTGAGCGAACCATAATTGATGTTGCAGAGTTGTGAGAAAACCTTAATCGATGCAGAGGTTGAGCAAACCATAATCGATGCTGTAGAGTTGCGAGAAAATGGGAGAAGCCGCACAAGTCACACAAAAAACCCTTATCGATGTTCATTCACAAGCTTCTTTCACCAACACTTGTTTTTTTCCCTTTTTCATTTAGAAAAAAAAAGGTCAAGCGAGAGAATGAAACATTTGAGTAAAGAAATATTTTAACATTGAAATGAAATCAACTAATTATTTTCTAAAGAATTGTACACACGTCAAATGAGATATTTAAAACGAGACGGATGAAGTACTTATCTTGAAGAGTGGTGTTGCTTTTCACACTAACACAATGAAAACAAAGTATCTACCGAGTTCTAGAATTATTCTATTCTAAATGCACATATTTTCATAATTGAATTTAATTAATGTCTTTTTTAAGCTGCACTTATATTATAAATTTATTTTAGTTCAAACTTTTTCATTTAAGATAACCTATTATCATAGAAAGAAAAGTAATTACTACTATCAATTCAAATCATTCAACCATTTTTTAATTTCTTTAGTTGCCTTGTGAATTTTATATATACTAATGTCACTTTTAATATTTTTTCATGTTATTTTTTTTGTGACGTGACTAGCACTTTACTGTCAATCTCCTTTCTTATGATTCATACATCAAATTCATACATGTATTACAAATAAAATTGTGTAAAATAAAATTGTAAATACAACTATTGTGTTTGATTTGATATCTAAGTCATTGCATTTGTGCTACTAAGATATAAGGTTTATTTAATAAGAGTGTTAGTTCACAAAACAAAATAAAGAATGAGACTTATAGATGATTAATTATATATGAAACTTATAAACTACATATATATATATATATATATATATATATAATTTCTAATAGTTACTAATTTTTTGAAAATAAATCTGAAGACACCCGCGTAACGCACAAGTTGAAATCTAGTTAATAATTAATTTTAGCCCCAAAAACAACTTCGCAAACTTTTTAAAAACTTTTTCGTTTCTTCCTACTATCTTCAATATTTGTTTAAGCTTCGTATAAGTCATCTACGGAGCCTCGTGTATGTAGCAATACAACTTATGAACTATTAGTCGTAAGTATCGTTGAATAGATCTGAGTTATGTGTTCTTTGAAACAAAGTGATAATTTGAACTGAAACAAAAAACTTCATAGTTCATACCCAGTCAAATTCATTTTAGTCTTTAACAAAGGGACAAACTTATATAATTTTGTGAAAGATAGATTATTAAAACTATTATTAAGTAAAAGATAAATGACTAAAACAAATGATAAATGAACAAAACGAATTTAAAAAAAAAATATAACTAAAGGACCAAAATGTGTAGTAGGTAAAAGATAAAGGACCAAAGTTATATTTATGTCAAAAACTTTTAATGCGATGAACTCAATTGATTATGCACATAGGATATTTGGATTGATTCGATGATGGTATATGATATAACAACACAACATTTAATAGATACTTGTATAAGAAACATGGAAAATTGATTGAAGTAGTATTAGAAAAGATTTTTAACACTTCAATCAATATATAACAAAGATCATCAAATAAAGACGGAATGAATCTTAATCAATAGAATCTATTATAATCTATTAAAACATACCCACATATTTTTCTATTGACACATCATTCATGCATATGCCAAGTAAATCCATTTATTCCAAGTCATCAAAATATCTGAGATGTCAACCTCCTTGTTCTACCTACTCAATCTTTGTCTTCCTTTATCTACTCTGCCACCGTTTTAAGTTTTTAGCTCTTGGGTACTATTACTACCATTTTTCTCGTATTTATTCACTAAATGCTCAACACTTAACTACAATTTAATATTTTTGTATTGTATTTTTTTTCCATGTGACCGCAGTTTCATTACGTCACATTTAGTTATTGCATAGTTAATTTGTTGTCTTCTCCAATTCAATTCAAAAATGTTATATATGATATTCTCCAACTTCTCAGCAACTCACCATTGCCGTCCAATAAAATATTTATTTTAGATTCAAATTTAACTTTCATTGCAGTAAAATTATATCAAGAACATGTGACCCTCTATATTGATTGATCTTCTTTATCTTTGGACATATACAAACTGATGCAAATATATCAATGGATGTGCCACCACATTTGGTCGAGGAAGAGTTGAAATCTATAATGGTAAGCTCATAATATAATATACACTTTGTCTGTAGTTACTATCAATCAATACCTAAACAATTGGTTAAAAATAATACTATCTTTTTTACCAATTCGGTTGAAATAGCCATTTTGGTTTCATGATGATGATATAATAAAAGATCGAAATGTCTTTTATTCAATAGGAAATTGTGTTAGTTGATATATAGAATGTTGTTCAATGTTAGCCTTAGCAACAACTATGTTAAGAATTAAGTATATTCGTTACTATGACTAAAGGACCTTGAGCCCTTGAGTACTTGCATCATGGCTTCAAGCCCACCAATAATCTATAAAAGAATGAGTCTCTAAACAATAAAAAGTGAGTGAAAGTAGTTGTTTTTTCGTTCTCATAATATTTCTCAACTATGAAGGATAACGTGATAAATTAACTATCAAGTCTTGGTATTTTGATCGACAATAGTTTGTCATGCAACAATGATAATGCTTTTTTTTTTTTTTATTTTATTTTAAATTTACTAGAAATTAAATAATGGTAGTATATAATTAAAAATATTTTTAATTTTAAGTTGAACATCTCTTTTTAACATATTTAATTAAATTATGATAGTCGTGGAACACGGGAGTGCCCTTTTTACCCATACTACTACACCTACAAGCCTGGTATACGGGTGAGAAAAATCACAATCTATTTATTTACTTATAGGTGGCGTCTAAAATCAATTTGACTTAAAAGTAGACTTTTAAATTTTAGTAAATTATAATAAAATCTTATACTATAATTTTTTTTACTAGAAATATTAAGGGTCCACTTTTTTTTTTTTATCATTTTTAATATAACAAAATTAATTTCTTAATCAATGAATCTTTTTAATTCATTAATATAGATACATCATAATATCTTTTATAATTTAAAAATTAAAATGTAACAACCAAGCACCTTAAATTACACGATATATAAAAATATAATCCTTACAACTTAAAAATCAATAATCAAAGTTATATACAAACTATCCAATAAAATTTAAATTTAAATAAATAACTAAATATTGAAACAAATAAATTGATAAAAATTAAAAAGTAAATTGATAAAAAAATTTAATACAATTTCTAATGTTAAAGTATGTACAAAATGTAATTTTTGTATATGTACAAAAATGTAATTTTTATACTTTTTGTCTTATTAGTGAATCGATACATATATTTACAATATCTGATGCACTAAAAAAACTTCTATAAAAAACAAAAATTAAATTGTTATGTTAGTTTAGATATATTGAAAAAAGGCAATCTAATATATAATATTTGTCTCTTTTTTCTCTTATCAATGTGTAATGCACCAAAAACAATTAAAAATACATATAGTAAAAATAATTCTATTTCCTACTGATATAACTTGTATATTATAATAAAGGCAATGCAATCTACATTTTCCAATTATATAGTCTATTTATTGCTAAATTGTTGTTGATTTCATGTAAAGTATTGTTTTGTAAAACATAATCCAAAAATACATATTAAAAAAACAATTGAATAAAAAAATAATTATGTACAATTACCATCACTTTCATAAATTATACTTAATTTTATTTCTACAATACGGATGAAAATATTTATATAAATTGCAAATGCAAACAAATACACCCATTTTAAAATATTAAACCTATAAATCCAACAAAGGATAAATTAGATCATATATAACTTCTACCAATAACAAAAATAGCGCAAGATACAAGAAATAATATCACAAACAAAATATAAAAAGAAAATTTGAAAAACCAATTATAAACTTGAAAGTTTGCATAAATTAATAAATATATAAATCTATAATGGATGTCTCTAACATGACCTCTCAAACTGTTTTAATAATTAAATCAGTGCAACACGCGGGTCACATTCTAGTTATTATTATATTAGATTTTCTTCAAACTAAATCAATTATAAAATCTTGAATTCTAATGTTCAAAACATAATTTTATTCAACATTCAAAACAATGACAAGATTTCAAAATAGAAAAATTGTATCAAAATTTTTCTATCAAATTTGAACCAAAACATATTTTCCACCAAACTCCAAAACAAAATAGAAAATCAAGAACAAAGTAAATATGCCTACATAAAAGAGTTAGGATTATAAATATTCACACAGTGATTTATATAGATTCCTCTTCTTTGTCCTTGCTCGTAGAGTACATCATATCTCCATTCAAATAATAAAAGTTTTATTCCTTTATTATTATTGCGAATTTTTACAGAATCCTTAGCCAGAAGTTACAAACACTTGTATACATGAGCCCCCTTAATTTTTAAACACTATTCTACGCAGAATCTTGAACACCCTCCAAATTCTAAAAGACAAGTTTATCTTCAAGATGAAGATCGCACCTCAATCTTGCAAGATACAGACTTAGAAATCCTTCTAGGACTTTTATGAAGAACACATTCTTTAGACCTCGATACACAATCCATCGATATCCCCTCGATGATTCGTATATGAAATAGACATTCCAACGAATGATATCCCGTCGTTGTTGTTTATTACTTCATTGCTCGATTTCAAATTCGACTCCATGAAGAAAGAGTTTCCCATCTATGATATGATCTTGAATGCTTGAGTATAAGGAATGAGTGAAATCACTCTTGTGTTTAGAAATGATGAGAAAACATTTTATATGATGCTTGAAAGAGGTAACCAAATTAAAAACAAGTTCTGAGAAAAATAACTAATTTATAACTAGCACAACAATCTTAAAACCATCAAATTTGATGTATGCATATTGTGTGAGTTGATTCATAAGACACTTGAGTTGAACCTATGAGTCAACTCACAACCCCGAAATCAAATATTAACCTATAACTTCCACAACAACCTTAAACCAAATTTGAAGTATGAACCTATGAGTCAATTCACAGCCACGAAACTTCAAAAATTGAGTTCTTGAAGTTCATGAGTCGATTCATAAGTAGATAAGTTGATTTACAAAAAAAAATAAAAATAAAAAATAAAAATACTTAGAAAATGATTTTAAATGAGTTTCAAAGGTTACCAATGCAATATGAGCATGGCTCAACATAATGAAATCTTTTTTGATCAAGTGGTCTATGCAATAGTTAGATAACGAGAATCAACAAAGTAAACACTCATAGCACCGACAAGACTAAATAAGTTGACATTACTCAAAACACTAAGTCTAAAATAAAACTAACTAGGAGACACTTTTCAATTACAATATCCCCCTTTTTTATGATGGAAACTTTTGCAAAGTTTGTTGATTGACTTTGTTGACCAAAAAAGAGTGTAAAAGTGCGAACAAACTTTAAGAAGACTTTGATCCTTTAGACAATTTTTCAAATGCTTCTTTCTCCCTTTTTGATATTATCATTTATCATAAAGGAAAGAGCAACCACAAAACTAGTAGTATGAATAGCTCTTGCGCCACACAAATAGCCCAATACTTAAATCATTCTACCATACAATACAAACTACACAAAAATGAATCGCAACACATAACACATAGTGAGACAAAATATGGAATCAATTAATCAAGCATACACACAGCTAAGAATTTATACAAAATCAACTCCAAAACACGTACAAAACGTGACCTACTTCAAGTTAGATAAAAGTAAACAATGGCTCAACAAACATTAAAAATTAACATATTATAGAACAAGGATGTCACGACCCAAAAAGTAGACGAAGTGACCAGCACACAAGCTATACTCATAGCCTGACAAACCTATCAACTACTTAACAATTAAGCGACTAATTAGTTCTCAATAATTATATATATATATATATATATATATATATATATATATATATATATTTTTTCTCAATATTTTGACAGAGCACTCTTTGTTTTCTTTATGTATATATATATATATATATATATATATATATATATATATAATTTTTCTCAAAATTTTGACAGAGTACCCTTTGTAATTTCAATGTTCCCAAATTTATAAAATTCTTGTTTAACTTTCAATTAAGTCATAATCCAAAGAGCATAATCTAATTGTTTAATACATTTTCCAAAATGACTCTCTAGACTACAATAACTGCAAATTACGTTAGACTCAACATACTTTACAAAAATGATCCTTGATCAAAGAGGCCTACCAAAAAGAAATATGGTCGAGACTTGAATCTACTAACAGGTTGTTACTCAGCTTCCTGTGAATTTGAAGAAAAAAATAAACAACATGAAGGGGTAAGTCACAAAGACTTAGTGAGTAGACAATAACCACCGTCAACTAGAAGGGAAACACAAAAAGGTACGAATACCGTTTTAGAATCTTGTAGCGATTATGTTATACACATAATCAAATCATTAAACTTATCATTTAGTTGATTAGATAGAAATATAAAAAAATTCATTTATAGCGAAGCGAAATCAAAATGAATATCCTTAAAATCATCATAGAAATCAAACAAGTAAAAATACATGTTTTTGAGAACCAAGTGGCGGCTTCATCTCATTGATAGTCCTTTCCTCCTAACGATGGCATTTCCCTTAGGGGTGGCTCCATCTAACAGATAGCCCTCTCCTCTCAATCCCGCAACGCATCATCACATATCAATTAGGGAGTTTATATCTCGTTGATAGTCCTCTCCTCCTACGAATGACATTTCTTATAGGGGTTGCTCCACCTAACGAATAACTCTCCTTAATCAAAATGAGGTAACTAGGTGAACCTAACGCCGTTAACGATTTAATAATTATAACAACGATTTCCCAAAACATGTATTTAAAATCATTTCTCATTTCATCGTAATTCACGGAAAAACATATTCAATCGCATAACAATTCAATATTTAAATACTTTTAACTTATACATAAATCAAACCAATAACATATTATTTAACAAAGACCATTAAAATAAATAAATGACGAAATTGATATAAATTTCAAAGGTTGTGTTTTCCAAATTTTTAAATAAATACTTTAACATAGAAAACGAGTTAAATAATAATTATAGTATTATAAAAAATATATGACGATGACCGTCGTCAACTCACAACTGTGGAGAATCGTCAAAGTTTGTTCTCTAACAACTCTTAAAGTAGCAGGTAAGACCTCAGCTGACAAATCTGAGTAAAAAAAAAATATTCTTAAGGCTTTAGAAAAATTATTCTAAAGTTTAGCTAACTCTAGAAAACCATAAAAATCATTTAATTCTACTATAACCACAAAATAAGATTTTTAACCAAAACTACATTTTTTTTCCTTCTAGATATTCATACTAGCATTAGAGTTGTGTATTTACCTCAAAGAGTCTCAATAACAACTCTTAAGAGATTGGTACCATTCTCCTTCCTTAGAGCACAAACCATAACCCAAAATCATAACTAAGAAAATTTATAGAAGAATGAGAAATTATGCTCTTAGTGATGTTAAATTATTTCTAAGGGTTTAAGTATTGTGAAGTGAGAAGAAGCAAAGAGAAGGAAAGAAGAAGGAAAGAAGAAGAAAAAAATGGGGGAAAGATGGGGTTTGCCGAGAGGGAGAGAAGAAAGAGGAGAAAATGAGGGAATGAAATAGAAAGAGAGTGAGAGTGGGTATTTGGTGTGTTTTATTTATTATTATTAATAATTTTTTTTTAAATGACACGGGGTGTCTCAATCTCATCTCCTTATAAAAATTCGTCCTTGAATTTGTTTGACTTTTTATTTATTTATTAAATACTACTTACCTTGAGTTTGAACATAAGTGTGAGTACTTTGCACGTATGACTTCTTCGGGTTCCCAAGTAGTTTCTTCACCGGATGGACCACACCATAGAACTTTTACCGAAATGATATCCTTTGAGCCTAAACGCCTCACTTGATGATCTAATATAGCTACCAAATTCTCAACGTATGATAGACTCTCATCTAACTGCACATCTTCATGATTAATCACATGAGAATGGTCATGAAAATATTTTTGAAGCATCAAAATATGGAAGATTGGATGAACTCCCGAGAGATCCAGTGGAAGTGCCAAACGGTATGCTACCGGTCCGACTCTCTATAAAAGTTTAAATGGTCCAATGAACCTTGAACTTAGTTTCCCCTTTTTACCAAACCGCAAAACTCCTTTCATTGGTGAAACTCGTGAGAATACATGTTCTCCCACTGAAAAATCTAAAGGACGATGCCTCTTATCAGAATAAGATTTTTGTCTACTCTGAGCTGTCACTAAGAGATCCCAAGTCAACTTAACTTTTTCAATGGAATGTTGAATCAACTCTGGACCGACTAGTTTTGCTTCACCAACTTCAAACCATCCTATCATAGACGTACACCGTCTTCCGTACAAAGCCTCAAACGTAGCCATCTGAATACTAGATTGATAACTATTATTGTATGCAAAATCCATCAAGGAAAAATGTTGATCCCAACTACCCCCAAGATCTAGAACGCAAGCACGAAGCATATCTTCCAATATTTGTATAGTCCTTTCAGACTGACCATCTGTTTGAGGATGAAAGTCGTGCTAAGTTTCAAATGAGTTCCTAATGAAGTTAGGAACGACTTCTAAAACTGAGCAGTAAATTGCGCCCCACGGTCAGAAATAATATACACTGGTACACCATGCAAAGAGACAATTTCATCTAAATAAAGTTTAGCATATTGAGATGCAGTATAAGTAGTCTTCACAGACAAAAAGTGTGCAGATTTGGTCAACCAATCTATAATCACCCACACTTAGGGGTGGGAATAGGCCAGATCAGGTCAGGCTTTGAAAGGCATGAGCTTGGCCTACGATTAATTTTTTGGACCTAAGTGTGGCCTACGATCTATCGTAGGTTTTTT
The DNA here is from genome assembly GCF_000331145.2 of Cicer arietinum. Taxonomy (NCBI): domain Eukaryota; kingdom Viridiplantae; phylum Streptophyta; class Magnoliopsida; order Fabales; family Fabaceae; genus Cicer; species Cicer arietinum. Next base: position 24,030,062 of record NC_021160.2, on the reverse strand, counting down.
TCCGGCCTGACCTGGACTTTTTAAAAGTTTGGTCTGGCCTAGAGCCCTATTTAAAAGCCTTATTCACATTAAACATTTAAATGCTCTACTCATACCACATGTTGTTCTCCACATACCAATATCAATGTACATATCTATCTATATTAAACAAAAAATAATTTTTCTAACAAAATAATTTTAAAAAAAATCTGAAACAAACATTCTTGAAACCCTAAAAAATAATTATTGGTTTCAAAGAAAAAAAAATTTTTCTTCTGAAACAAACGCACCTATTATTACCTCTGAAACAAATATGGAACAACTATTTAGAGATTGACCGAATATGGAACGACTACTGAATATGGAATGACTACTGAGTGACTGCCTAATTGATAGAATTTAAAATAGGAAATAATATTGTAAAATATATATATGTCTTTAAAAATAGTCTAAACCTAACCTTTTTATAAGCCCGAGTTTGACCTATTTAAATAAATAGGCTTTAAAAATAGTCTAAAACTAACCTTTTTATTAAATAGGTCAGGCCAGGCGAGGCCATAAGTAGGTCAGACCATAGGCCCCTAACGGACGACCTAGCCTATCCTTGTCCCTACCCACACTGAGTCATAACCCTTTTGGGTTCGTTGTAATCCTATGACAAAATCCATAGCGATGTCTTCCCACTTCCACTCATGAATTTCAACAAGTTGAAGTTACCCCACGGGATTTTGGTGCTCAGCTTTTACTTGTTGACACCCTAAACACTTAGAGACAAAATCTGATACGTCTCTCTTCATCCATTTCCACCAATACAATTATCTTAAGTCTTGATACATCTTATTATAACCTGGGTGAATAGTATAAGAAGAATGATGAACCTCCTCTAAAATTTTCCTCCTTAAGCCACCAACATTTGGAACACAAAGTCGAGACTTCAACGTCACCACACCATCAGAATCAACTGAAAAGTCTGAAATTTTACCATTCTGAACATTATTTACCATATTCACCAAGTATGGGTCGTGACTTTGAGTCTCCTTGATATCATCAACTATAGTTGGACGAATTTGTACGTGCGCTAAAAATAACCTCGAATGACCAAGTTCAAATTGAATTATACTTTCAACAACTTCTTGAAATTCTTTAACTATTGACCTCTTTAGTTCTGCTATATGTGCGAGATTGCTCATGGATTTTCTACTCAAAGCATCTGCAACAACATTTTCCTTCTCTGGGTGGTATAAGATTGTCCAACCATAATCTTTAAGAGTTCCATGCATCTTCTTTGTCTTAAATTTAAATCTCGTTCTTGAGAGATATACTTAAGACTTATATGGTCGATATAAATCTCACAAGTTTCACCATATAGATAGTGCCTCCAAATCTTAAGAGCAAAAATAACTGCAGTCATTTGAAAATCATGTGTGGGATAGTTCACCTCATGACTCTTGAGTTGTCTAGATGCATAGGAAATAACCTTACCTTGTTGCCTAAGTACACAACTGAGACTAACTCTAGAAGCATCACAATAAACTGCATAACCTTCACCACCTATAGGTAATGCCAAAATAGGTGTTGACATCAAGTATTCTTTCAATTTTTGAAAGCTTTCCTCACATGCATCAGTTCATCGGAACTCAACTTTCTTCTGGGTCAACCTAGTCAACGAAGATGCAATTTTTGAGAAATCCTTCACAAAACATCAATAATAAGCAGCTAAACCAAGAAAACTCCGAATCTCCTTTATTGTGGTAGGTTTGGGCCAATTCTGTTCTACTTCCATCTTACTTGGATCAACACTTATTCCACTCTTAGACACAACATGACCTAAAAATGCCACATAATCCAGCAAAAGCTGACATTTAGAGAATTTGGCATATAATTGTTTATCTCTTATGGTTTGCAAACCCAACCTTAAATGTTGCTTGTGTTCTTCTTTACTCTTGGAATAAACAAGGATATCATCAATAAACACAATCACGAATTGATCCAAGAATGGTTTAAAAATGCGATTCATCAAATCCATAAAAGCTGCTAGGGCATTAGTAAGCCCAAAGGACATAACCAGAAATTCATAATGTCCATAACGCGTGCGGAAAGCTGTCTTCGTTATATCATTTCTCTTAATCTTCAACTAGTGATATCCTGACCGCAAATCAATCTTAGAAAAACATTGAGCTCTTTGAAGTTGGTCAAGAAACTCATCAATGCATGCAAAGGGTATTTATTCTTACAGTTACTTTATTCAACTACCTATAATCTACACACAACTGCATGGATCCATTTTTCTTCTTTACAAATAATATCAGTACTCCCCAAGGAGAAGAACTTGGACAAATAAAACCCTTATGAAGAAGATATTGAAGTTGCTCCCTTAACTCCTTAAGTTCTACTGGGGCGATACAATAAGGAGGTATGGGTATAGGATGAATGTTTGGAACTAAATCTATAGATAATTCAATATCCCTATCAGTAATCTATAGAGAATTCAATCTCCCTATCAGGTTGCAATCCATGAAGTTCTTCAGGAAAAACATCTAGAAATTCACATACTATTGGAATTTTTTCCAATTTCTCCTCAACCACTTGTGTAGTCCTTACCAAGGCTAAGTACGCTTGACAACCTCTTCTCATTAACTTGCTATATCTCAAGGCTGATATTTGGTTATGTGGTACCCAACAACGTTCTCTTTGAAACAAGAAAACTGATTGCCCCGGTATCTCAAATTTCACCACTTTGTTATGACAATCCAAAGTGACATGATGCAAATCCAACCAATACATATCCAAAATCACATCAAAATCTAACAAGTCAATAACTAATAAATCTACCTGCAACACCTTGCCATCAATAGTTATATCACAAGAACGATACACCGACTTAGCAAGCAAGTTTCCTCCAATAGGTGTAGCTACAACTAAAGCTTCTTCTAAAGAAAATGAACATTTACCAAGTCGAGTAACAAACCACGAGGATACAAAAGAATGTGTATCTTCAGGATCAAACAAAACATGAGCATCTCTAGAACAAATAGAAATTATATATGTAACTACTGCATTGGATGTCTGAGCGTCCTGGCGAGTCAAAGCAAACACTCGAGCCTGACCTCTTCCTGCTGGTATATAACCTCTACCACCAAATCCTCTACCTCCCTGCTAAGATGCTCATGAACCTCTTACATAAGAATTTCCACTTTGTCACACAGATGCAGAATGAGCCTGAGAAGATGCCAAAGATGTTGGTGTTGTTGCATAACTAGAGGATGGGTGTGTCGTCTCTACAGGACAATCCTTCCTTATGTGACCTACTTGGCCACATTGATAGCACACCATACCACTACCATCTCTGGAAAAATTTCCAAAGTGAAACCCACCACAAATAGAACATCGTGTAACTGAAACACTGGAATGTCTATGAGGGAAAGTGGATTGTGATGCTGCTCCAAAATTTGATCTACGACTCTGCATTGTCCCAAAAGACTGCCCATTATGACCACCTCGTTGAGACATGAGTCTTTGTTGCCCCTGATAACCAAACATAGATCCACCATAGTGAGTTGGATCGTTACTGTAAGATCCTTCAACCCTTTGTTTCTTCCATGAATCTTGTTTATTACCTCATTTTTCCTTCTGTCATTGCTCAATATGTAGTGCCAAACTCAAAACCTCAGCAAAAGTAGAACAATTTGACCAAACCACAAATCTAAATAAGTATTCCCTTAATCCACTGATAAACCTCTTGACACACATCTCCTCAGTGATAGGATAAGGAGCGTGTCTAGAGAGCTGTGTAAAACCAACACTATACACTGAATCTGTCATATCCTTTGTTTGCTCCAATCACTCAAACTCATGAGCTAATCCATCTCTAACACTCTCTAGAAGAAAATGAGATATGAACAATTGAGAGAACTCTCTCCATGCTAACGGAGGTGACCCCACTTGCCTACCACGTGATACTATATCAAACCAATCACGTGACACACCTACTAGCTGAAAGGATGTCAATTCTACTGCTCTTGCTTGAGAACAACCCATTGCTCTTCAAAGCCGCTCTAGACTATCAATAAATAGTTGTGGGTCCCCAGTCGCACTAGACCTGAAAAAGTAGGGGGTTTAAGCTTCATGAAGTATGGTAAAGTAACCTCAATACCCCTCATTGTTTGCATCTATTAGGAACCACGATCGAGCTCTGATACCAACTTTGTCACAACCCGAAAACTGGACAACGTGACCGGAGCACAAGCTATACTCATAGCCTGGCAAGCCTACCAACTACTTAAAAATTAAGCGACTAATTAGTTCTCAATAATTATTTCAATATATATATATATATATACATATATATTATATATATATATATATATATATATATATATAATTTTTCTTGAATTTTCGACAAAGCACCCTCTATAATTTCAATGTCCATAATTTATAAAATTCTTGTTTAACTTTCAATTCAGTCATAATCCAAATAGTATAATCTAATTGTTTAATACATTTCCAAAAAGACTCTCTAGACTACAACAACTAAATATTACATCAGACTCAACATATTTTACAAAAATAGTCCTCGATCAAAAAGGCATACCAAAAAGAAATATGGTTGAGACTTGAATCCACTAACAGGTTGCTACTTAGTTGCCTGTGAATCTGGAAAAAAAATATAAACAACATGAAGGGGTAAGTCACAAAGACTTAGTGAGGAGACAACAACCACCGTCAACTAGAAGAGAAAAACAAAAAGACACGAATACTGTTTTACAATCTTGTAGCGATTATGTTATACACATAATCAAATCATTAAACTTATAATTTAGTTTATCAGATAGAAATATTAAAAATTCCATTTATAGCGAAGCGAAATTAAAATGAATAACCTTAAAATCATCATAAAAATCAAACAAGTAAAGATATAAATTTTTGATAACCAAGAGCCGACTTCATCTCATTGATAGCCCTTTCCTCCTAAAGGTGGCATTTCCCTTAGGGGTGGCTCCATCTAACGGATAGCCCTCTCCTCTCAATCTCGCAACGCATCATCACATACCAATTAGGGAGTTTATATCTCGTTGATAGTCATCTCCTCCTACGGATGACATTTCTTATAGGGGTGGCTCCATCTAATGAGTAACTCTCCATAATCAAAACGAGGTAACTAGGTGCACCTAACGTCGTTAAGGATTTAATAATTATAACGATTTTCCAAAACAAGTATTTAAAATTATTTTTCATTTCATCGTAATTCATGGAAAAAAACATATTCAATCGTATAACAATTCAATATTTAAATACTTTTAACTCTTACGTAAATCAAACTAATAACATATTATATAACAAATACCATTAAAATAAATAAATGATGAAATTGATATAAATTTCAAAGGTTGTGTTTTCCAAATTTTTAATTAAATACTTTTACATAGAAAATGAGTAAAATAATAATTATAGCATTATAAAAAAATATATGACGATGACCGTCATCAACTCACAACTATGGAGAATCGTCTAAGTTTGGTCTCCAACAACTCTCAAAGTAGCGTGCAAGACTTCAGCTGACAAATCTGAGTAAAAAAAAAATTTCTCAAGACTTTAGAAAAATAATTCTAAAGTTTAACTAACTTTAAAAAACCATAAAAATCATTTAAATCTACTCTAACTACAAAATAAGATGAGAAGAAAGATGGGATATTCCAAGAAGGAGAGAAGAAAGAGGAGAAAAGGAGGGAGTGAAATAGAAAGAGAGTGGAGGTGGATATTTGGTGTGTTTTATTTATTTATTTATTTATTTATTTATTATTATTATTATTATTATTATTATTATTATTATTATTATTATTGTTATTATTATTATTATTAATTAATTAATTATTTTTTTTATAATGACACGGGACGTGTCAAAGGAAGCAAATCTTAAACATGTAGGAAATTACATAAATCATAAAATAAAAAACAAAAAATGCAAATGTCAGGTGTGTCACTCAGATGTAGGGATGGGAATAGGCTAGGCCGTCCGTCAGGGATCTATGGCCTGACCTACTTATGGTCTGGCCTGACCTGGCCTATTTAATAAAAAGGCTAGGCTTAAGTTGTTTTTAAAGTCTATTTATTTAAATAGGTCAGGCTCAGACATATAAAAAAGCCTATTAGGTCTGACAGGCCGGCCTATATATATTTTATTTTTTATTAATATTATTTGTTATTATTATATTAATAATATTATTTCCTATTTTAAATTATATCAATTATGCAGTCACTCAGTGAGCATTCCATATTCAGTAGTTGTTCCATATTTGGTAGCGATTCTATATTTGGTAGTCATTCCATATTTGGTAGCCGTTCAATTAGTCAATCAGTCAACAATCGTTCCATATTTATTTAAGAGTTAATAATGAGTGTGTTTGTTTCAGAAAAAAAAAATCTATTATTTGATACAAAAAATTATTTTTTAGGGTATAAAGGATGTTTGTTTCATATTTTTTAAAAATTATTTTATGTTGGCTTTTAAATAGGCTTCCAAGCCAGGCCAGACTTTTAAAAATGTCAGGCCAGGCCGAAAAAAACATATGATAGACTATAGGCCAGACTTAGGTCTTTCAAAGCCTGGTCTGGCCTGACCTATTCCCACCCCTACTCAGATGGTGGTCGAGGCGGAAATAGAGAGGAGTAGAGGGTCTTGATTCTTTCCTCCATGGGAGTCATGTTTTCTATGTTCTCTTTCTTCAATTTAGAAAACCTTTTTTCAGAACAAGGCTCAAACTGAGTAAACTGATGAAACATCTGATCAAACTCATCCATACACTACATCATTTTGTCCTCAAAACCAAAAAACCAAAATGGAGCAGCCTCTGAAGAAAAACCTCCAACATCACCTGGAGCTTGAACATTTTCCATATCAGCTTCTTCTGGTTCATCATTCGGAGTTGTGTCCCTTTTCAACCATCTGCATTCCGATAATTCCACAAGCTTCATCTTGGCTAGAGTGGTTAGTGTCCAAAATCACATAAAAGTGTTCAAACACTAACTAAAAAAAGTCAGCTAATGGAATCCCACTAATGATTTTCTTTTTGACAATCAACATTTCCCAAGCAATACATATAAGTTGGCCCAACCACATCATGAATAAGTCTGACTCAGTAATCCTTGTATAATTGTATTCTCTTACATCCGAGCACTTTGAAACCACCCAGTGCAGTAACCTGTAATACGCTTTAAAGTAAGACTCAAAATCAAAAGTAGTGGCAATAGTTAAAAAAGGGTGTAAATAACAATTTGGACCAAATATGACTCTTTTATTCTATTCTATTTTATTTAAAGCTCTAAAATCATTAACCACTTATTCTACTCATTCATAACCAAAATATTATTATCCAAAATATTCTCAATAAAATAATTTTATTTTTTATAAAAATTAAAAAATTAAATAAATAAATATAATATTAACAATTAATCTTAATCACTAAATCAAAAATATGTAAAATTAGCACATGAAAACATACACATATATATAAAGACAAGTATTCACATGATTAATTATATATATATATATATAAACACATATATTAATAAAAAATTTAGGTGTTACATTCACCGTGATGAATATCAAATTAAAAAGTGGTACCAAATGTCAAACAATTTTGAAAATAAAGAAAAAAAATTGTAAAATAAAAAAAGGAATCAAAATTTCGGATTTAATAAAATAAGCAGACCAAAACTATATTTTAGCCGATTATTTGAATGAATTATGTAATCGTGAAGATAAATTCCTTCTATAAAGGAGGTTCATAGTCATGGTGAGTATATTGTATGCCTTCAAACAAAAAAGAGAAGGAAATGATATTAATTAAAGAAGAACTAGCAAGGGTCAATCAAGCAAGACGCTACTCACAGTCGTTTGACGTCTAATCTCACCTTACTCATAGTCTAGCGTCTCTGACATGTCTAAAGCTTGAGCAATTTATTACATAGAATTAAAGATTTTCACGTGATTTTTAATATATATATATATATAATAAAGTATGTGAGGAAATGCAAGTATTACTCTTATTAAGTTATAGTTAAGTTTTAAAGAATTATTGTCCAGATAATTTTTCTATATTTAGTACACAAAGTTTGCTGAAAACATCTTAAAATTAACTTTATTGTTTCATGTTATTGAGTTTATAACTCAGTTGGAAAAATATTTATAGGTTTTACCATTTAAGAACTATAGAATACCACATGTTTGCTCCACATATTTTAATTATAGAGTGACGTTACATTACTGAATAACGTTTATAATTTTGGTCTTACGATTTATTCCATTTTCTTGAATTTGTCTTTATATATGTACAATAGTTGGTTGTATTAATATATTTATTGATTCTAAATACCCTTTTTCTTTGTTAATAGGAGAAAAAAATTATTTATTGAATCATTTTTCAATTTTTCAAAACTCCACAACCTACTTTATTTGAATAACTTTTAAAATTTGATAAAAAGTTAGTTATATCTTTCATTTAAAACCTGATTTTAAACTTAGGGGAAGTTACAATTATAAAATTAGTTTATATACAGTGGCGGAGCTTGGTTAAAAAGCTTGGGGTGGCCGACTAAAAATGAAACAGCAAATATTTTTAAAAAATACAACAAAACTTAAACACGTTACATGCAACAAAAAAACTCAAACATTTTATACTGACATAAAATCAAACACCTTGTGTGCAATAAAAAACTCAAAACTTTATATGGACACAAAATCAAACAGCTTATGTGCAATAAAAAAACTCAAACACATACATAAAATCAAACAGCTTATGTGCAACAAAAAAACTCAAGAACGTTATAGACATAAAATCAAACACCTTACGTGCAACACAAAAACTCTACACAAAAATAGAACAAAGTAGAATTCTACAAAAATATCGGGTATTGCCATATAAGTTAAATTCTTAGCATAGGTAAAACTCAACAAAATTGAGAACTCAAAACTGACACAGCGACGAACTAAGAAAAATTGAAATAAAAACTAACAGAGTCAGAGGAGTGACGAACTATCAAAACTAACAGAGGAGCGACATCCAAACTAACATAATTCCAAATCAAAACTAACTAACAAAAATCAGCACTAACAAAATAGAAATCTGAACTTTTTGAACAAAGCAGCAATGTGATCTGGAGACAGATGAGGTTGCGGCGAACAGAGAACGACGAACGGCCACAGAGGCGGTCGCAGGCCCGCAGCGCGCAGAGGAGCGATCTGGACTGGAGGCAGAGTGAGGCGGCCGCACGTTTTTCGTGATCCGTGAATTTGATTCTGGAGGAAGGAGAAAGGAAGGCGGTAACTTGCAAGCAAGAGGGAGAGGGAGAGGGAGAGGAAGGCTGAAAGAGAAAGGAAGAAAGAGAAAACTGAATTAGGTTTAGGTTTTCTTGTAATTTTTTAATTTTAACAAGGACATTTTCGTAATTTAATATTTTTTTTGGGGTGGCCATGGCCACCCCCTGTCACAAGGAAGCTCCGCCACTGTTTATATATATATATATATATATATGACACATTAATATTTGAATATGTCTCATAAAGTAAGGAAAGACAGTATCTTTAACTCAATTACTTCATAAACTTTAGAAAATAAAAAATATTTATATAAGAGTTAAATAAGAAAAAAAGGTAATAATAACAAATATGTTTACAAATTAGTTCTCAATTACGTTGATGAAATGAAAATTTTAACGCCTATTGTTGGTTTATTTGATATATATTCATAAAAACACTAAACCAAAACATATAACATGTTCGGCATTGTTTCGTTGACGATAATATTTGAATATTTTCAATATTTTTGATATCATAAAAATAAAAGTTATTGTAGAAATTAAAATTTGAAATAAATAAATAATAATTTTGAAATGATATTATTCTAAAAATTAATTAGGTTTTTTTAATAACTGGAACCACACATATTTGATGATTTCTAGCTCGAAGAGAAACTTTAATTCATTCAAGTGGATCTTGTGGTCAGTTTACAACATCTCTAAGAGAATTAAAACTACATACATTTAGTACAACGAGCATAATTAATAAGTAATATATAAAAATTTGTCAAACACTTATCTTAAGGTTGGATTTAAACTCTATATTCTACGAAGTTAGTTAGAGAGTGAAGTTGTTACTCCTAACCCCCGACACCTCATTGATATCTTAAATGTTAAATTTAATAATCTTGATTTTTTAAAAGTGTTTTGATATTTTTATTACTTTATCGATTAAATTTTATTATTTTTCCAATGTTTCCACACTCTCAATACCTTCATGTCAATTTATTGATAATTAGACCATAAGTAAATAGATATATGTACCATGAAAATAGAGTTATCAGTCAACATTATAATAACTATTACAAAGTATGAGTTATCAGTCAACATTATAATAACTATTACAAAGTATGATTTTTCTAATTACTTTATTAAAATCTTAAAAATTCTTTTTGGTGATATATTTTATCAAATATATAAAGAAAGTACAATTATAACAAACAAGTCTCTATAACCTCTACTTCTTGCAACAACGTACCACCAAGTCTGGTATGCAATAACCACCATTAGGATTGTCCAATGTTATTTTACAAAGATGGTCACAAACAGTTGTATTTGCACAATGTTCATAATGAAAGCAGTCTATTTGAATTGTCACATTTCCTCCAGCTTCTGCTACAACCAATAAAACTCCATTAAAAATATAACCCTATATTCTAGAAAATCTTTTTGCATTTCAAACATAACATACATATTTTCTTTCATAAAAAAAGTTATCCAAAAACTTAAATTAAAAAAGTGTGTATCAAACACTACTCTCATTTTTTCCAAACCATATATTTTCATTGAAAATATACACACTATTGAAGTATGAAACTAGTTTGTTACTTAGTGAAATATATAATTTGAAGTATGGCATTCAAGTGGATTTAATTTCAAATTTAAAATACCAATTCCATTTGTAATGATTTAATTGTCATAAAAATGTAAGTTTTTGTTTGACCAAACCGTTATATACTTTTTGATATTTATAAAATTTAACTTCAATTTTTATATAATTAATTTATTACATATTTGATCATCAAATCCAAAAACAACCAATAGTGACAAGTGTATATCTTCTATAACTATAAATAAAAGAATTACTACCTTTTGGTGTAGTTTTCTTTATTCTGTACCCTTAATTTGAATTGTTTAATTTACAATATTATTATTCTTTGTCAAACTAATAAATGATTTTTCTTCTATAACTATATGTAAAGGGAATTCTAACTTTTGAGTAGCATTTTCCTTCCAATTTTATCCTTCATTTAAAATATTTTATTTATTAAGAAAACAAAAATTTAATTTTGTATACCTGTATGGACACCAACTTTTTGTGTAACTTTTTCTTTCAATTTTACATTTGATTTAAAATATAATTAACAATTTCGTCGTTCTTATCTTTAATCAAAAAATGAAAAGAAAAAAAAAGAGAAAAATTTGAAGCTGAAAAAAAAAGGCAAACATCGCAATTGGCAATAATAAGTGTCGTACGGATGCAAATAGTGATACGGTAACACCCCAAATTTTATAATAAATTATTTTATTAATTAAATATTATTTTTTATATATAATTTGGTGTCAAAATTATTTTAGATATATGCAAATTAGTTTTATGATTAATTTTCTTTATATGTGTGTTTTCTATGATGTGTAAATTTGTATATATTTGACTAAATGAGTGATATAAATAATAAATAATATAATTTTTATCTTTTTTTATATTTTTATAAAAATAATAGTATTTTATGGTACATATTTTATAGAATAAGATTTTATGAGATTTAACGTGTACACGTATGTTCGTAATTAATGTGATATTTTCTTAAATGTTCGACTGATGTTAAGTGTGCATGTAGCTATATTTCGACTATTTATAACCATTTTCTATTTTTAGTTGTTTATTTTGTGAAAAGTTATCTTGAGATAATAATAATATTGTGCTTAACTTTCTTTATTTCTATACTTGTTATGACATTGTGATTTTATATATATTTATTATGATTTAGTAATTAATATAAAATGTTGATATTATATTTATTTATTTTATAATTTCAAATACTCTCTAATTATGGTAGTATTTTAATGTGAGTATTTGAAAGATTATTTTGAATATGAGAATCTAATTATTAATGTATTTTAAAAGATTATTTACTTATTTTATAAGATATTAGTATTATTTTGGTAATGAAATTGTGTTTAAAAAAAGTGTAAAAAAATTTAGTTTTGGTAATTGTTGATTTTATTTAAAGAAAAAAAAAAACTAAAATGTGTTTTATGGGTTAGGTTCATATGGACTAAAACATAATTATAATAATAAAACAACAACAACAACAACAACAACAACAACAACAACAACAACAATAATAATAATAATAAATAAAAAGGAAAAAAAAAAAGAACGAGAACATAACATTTCACATCTTCTTCTTCGTATACGCCGCTGCCACAACCGTTTTCTCTGTTAGTACAGAGGCGAACCTAAAAGGGGGTGGGATGAATTAGGTGTTTACAAATGTTCTGGGTTTTAGCGACTTAGTAGACTATTTTTCTAATCATGATTAGGGTATAGAAAAATGTAAATGGCAGAAAAATAAAGAACACCACAATTGATCCTGATTCCCTTTACAACAAAACGTACATCCAGTCCTCTTGCACACCACAAGAGATTTTCCACTATTTGTTACAGTAAGTACAACTCTAACTCAAAGACTTTTGTTACAAACTTTTAACAATCACCCTAAGATAGCACACCACTATCCTAGTTTACAACGCTTGAAGAAAGTACATCATTTTACTCAATTTACACAATAACTTGAATGGTTTTACAATAATGACTTTGACTGAAATCAAGAGTGTATAACAATTGAGTACAATGATAACAATCTATAATTTCAAGTGCAAAAGAGAACTTTTCTCAATGATATGACAATGTAAATATGTACTTGAAATATGAAAGTAAGACTTTGAATAATTCAAAATATTTTAGAAAGTTTATTCAAAGTTGTTCTAAGATTGTTAAGTTAAATATTAAACTAAAAAGTATTTATACTCATTAGATATCACTTCAGATCAGTGGAAATTGTTCCTAGATGTTTGATGAACATATGCAATGATTCAAGTTGAATCTGAACTGAAAAATTGCATTGCTTCGCAGTTGTATTCGGCTACAGCATGAGTGTAGTCGAATACACCTCTGTAACGTTCAGTTTTATTTGAAAATTTCAAGCTTGTATTCGAATAAACATCCTTGTAGTCGAATACAAATGATTGAATTTTTCCACTAACTTAGTTTTGTATTCGGCTACACCATGTTGTAGTCAAATACAAAAGTGCAGTTTTAGCTACTAACTTAGTATTTGTATTCGACTACAACATCATGTAGTATATATTCAGCTTTTGCTACTTACGTGGGTCTGTATTCAGCTACAATATGTCTTAGTCGAATACAACTTTGATTTTTGTCAAAAAATTGATTTTCAAACATTGTTCATGCATTTTGACACTCTGAAAATTCCTTTGATGCATATGCTAAAATGGAAGGTTCTCAAATGCATTTGAAATATATTAATATTAGATTGCATCATGTACCTTACATTATAAGACTTATAGCATATTGACCATAGTTGACTTCTTTTTGAGCTTGCAACTTGATCAATTTCCCTTGATCTTTGGCTTCATAAAAAACATAAGTATTTTATATTCTCCCCTTTTTTGATGATGACAACCTTGTTGTTGTTGAAAACTTCAAAGCATTGCTCGTTTTGATTTTTCTCCCTATTAATACATGCTTACTCCCCCTTTAATCTTGAGTTCATGCCATCATGTTTTTGAAAGTTTTGAAAACCTACAAATTCTTTAACAACAACAACATACAATTTTCTCCCCATTTTGACATGATAAAAAAGGAGGAAAAAACAACATACAAAATATTCCAAGCATTCAAAAAAATCTATAGGGAATAAATACATCACGCAAGATAGGGAAGATAGCATCAAAGATCATAATTAAAAGTTAAACATTGTTTAAGGCATACATCAACAATGCTACGAATTTAAACAAAATATTTGACAAAACATCGAAAGAAAACAAATTAAATTACAGCAGTCAGCTACATATCATCATTGGGTGGGAGGTGTAGGTGGTCAATCTTCACAAACAAGCCATTTAGTTCATGCAACAAAGGTTCTTGGTTTTGGGCAATGGTGGTCTGCATGGTTTGGAATCTGTTGTTGATGGAGGTGTTCATAGTCTGAATTGTTCAGTGATGAAGGTTTGAAGGGAGTTGAGCTTATCCATCACCATGCAATTTGAGACTTGATCATCGTCCGACGTCGTTTCTTCTGCGTCTTCTCCATCCTGGGCAGCCGTAGATGATTGGCCAAGATCACTTTTATGGACATAAGTCTGAAGTTGCTCACTCCACAAAATCTGCATGCTTGGGAGCACATTCAGGTCCAACACATTGTCCTTTGTTGGTGTATATATGACTTCACAAGAAAAGTCTACTTTAAAATGATCCAAGATTCTGGTGATTTCTTTAGTATAAGGTAAACCAATAGCATCATTGGAAGCTAATAGAACAGAGCATACAAAGTAAGACCAGTTCAAATCATATCCTTCTAGCATGAAGAACGTGATATGAAGCTCATATTTAGATATTTGAGAATAATTGTCTCCTTAGGAATCATAATGTAGCTTAGAAAATAATGCAACAACATATTGTCAATGGTCATATTTCCAACTTCGTACCGTTTTTCTGTCCTTTAGAAGGTATCTGCAGAATTTCTCCAATAGTTGGAGTATCTAGCTCAATACATTTCCCATTAACATGAGATACCAATTTAAGACCTTCTTTATAAAGATTGCAATAAAATACCCTAACTAAGTCAGGATAGATAGGGCCGTTATAACCAATAAAAGCTTCCAAATGTTGGGCCTTAAGTAACTCAGGAGATTTAAAAGCTGAGAGAGAATCAAGAGTACCATACTTAGAAGTGATCGGCTTTTTGTCTGAGTAGTAGGTTTTGAACAGGTCGATTTCTTCGGGTGAGTGAAGTAATCGGGATAAGTCTGCTACATTATCATTTCTAACCCTCCTTTTTGAAGGACCCACTACAATATGTTTGGTTCTGGAACCTCTTTTCCGTGCATCCATGGTAAATAATAGAAGAAGATGAAGTTTTCGGATTTGGGAAAAAATGGGTAGTTTGAAGTGACACTTGTTAGTTTGGAGTGATCTTGGATGCAATGGATGATAATATAGAGTTTGGGTAACAGTTGCATGTAAGATTGGATTAGATTTTTGGAGATATGGGAGTGGAGGAAATCTGTATTCGGCTACTAAAATTGTAAACAAATGACCTAACACGGGAAAAAGCTTATATATAGGGAAAAACTCGAAACTGTATTCGACTACACACTAGTTTTAGTCGAATACGAGATTTTTTAGAAATGTGTATTCGAATACAGATAATGTGTATTCAACTACAACAAATTTTTTGTTTTTAAGTGAAATTTTCAATAAAAGACAATATTTAGAGCACATATTCATATTTAGAAAGTACATATACATCAAAGAATCAATTTCATCAACTTATCAAATGAAGATTTTAGATTTTTGAAGAGAAGTGACTTACAATGTATCTACTAGTTGATTATGTGTATCCACAAATGTAACTTCAACATTGCCTTTGAAAACATGATTGCACAGAAAGTGATGCCATATGTCAATATGTTTGGTTCGAGAATGTATGAGTGGGTTCTTTGAGATATTGATAGTATTGGTATTGTAACATCTTAAGGGGGATGTATCTGAGATCAAGTCCATAGTCACATAACTGCTGCTTGATCCATATAATATGTGCACAACAACTGTCTGCTGCTATGTATTATGCTTCAGCAATGCTTAGAGCTACACATGCTTGCATTTTACAGGACCATGACACTAATGCATTACTTAAGATATATCAAGTGCCACTTGTTGCTTTTTCGATTTGTTTTACATCATGCATAGTCAGAATCAGAATAACCAACTAGATTGCATATATTGCCTTTTGGATACCGTAAGCCAACATTGGTTGTTCCTTATTCGCTTTACTTCTACAAGATGTGATTCCTTAGGATCTTCCTGAAACCTTGCACATAAACAAACACTAAACATAACATATGGTTGACTGGTCATTAGATATTAAAGAGAACCAATCATACCTCGATATTTTGATATTTCTATTGATTTATCAGTTTCATCTTTATCGACATAAGTTCTGGAGCCCATAGGAGTTGCACTTTCTTTACTGTTGTCCATCTTAAATCTCTTTAATAGTTCCTTACAGTACTTTGCTTGATTGATGAAAATGCCATTTTTGAGTTGCTTGATGTGGAGTTCAAGGAAATAATTTAACTTACCCATCATAGACATTTCAAATTCTCCTTGCATCTTTTATGTGAATTTATTCACATATTTTATTATTGGTTGATCCAAATATGATATCTTCAACGTAGGTTTGAACAAGTAAAGTGTGATCATTAGTTCTTTAAATGAACAATGTCTTTATCAACTTTACCCTTTTCTCATCCTCGTTCACATAGAATGTTACTTAGCCTATCATATCAAGCTCGTGGAGCTTGTTTCAAACCATAAAGGGTTTTCTTTAATTTGAAGACATGTGAAGGATTCTTGAAGTCTTCAAAGCAGGGTGGCTGTTTGACATACACTTCCTCGTTAATGTAGCATTGAGAAAATCATTCTTGACATCCATATGAAATAATTTAAAATCCATAGAGGAAGCATAAGCAAGTAATAATCGAATAGCTTCAAGCCTTGCAACTGGAGCAAATGTTTCATCAAAGTCGACCCCTTCTTCTTGATTGTATTCTTGAGTAACCAACCTTGCCTTGTTTCGAACAACTATACCATTTTCATCTAGTTTATTATTAAACACACATTTGGTAGCAATGATGTGTTTATTGCCAAGATTAGGAACAAGCTCCCACACTTTGTTTCTTTCAAACTGATTTAGTTCTTCTTTCATGGCAAGTATCCATTGATCGTCCATAAGTGTTTCACCTACCTTTGAAGGTTCTATTTGAGAAACAAATGCCATATTCAAGCAAGCATCTTGGAGTTTGAACCTTGTAGTAACTTTTTTGTTGATATCACCTATAATATTGTCAATGGAGTGATCTCAATGGGTTCTCCATTCTTTAGGGAGATCATTATGTTGATCTTTCTACTCAATACTGACTTCACTCTCTTGAATTGATTGATCAACTTGATTTATTTTGCTTATATCATCACTTATAAAATCATCATCATCACAAGGGACAATTTTATCCTCTTTCAAGGGATTAGATTCATCAAATGATACATGCATAAATTCTTCTACTAACAAAGTTCTCTAAATTTAAATTCTAAAAACTTTACTAGATAATTAGTAACCAATAAAGATACCTTCATTGGCTTTCTCATTGAATTTTTCAAGATTTTCCTTACCATTATTCAGCACAAAACATTTACATCTAAACATGTGAAAGTAAGAGATATTTGAAAGAGTCAAAATCGATTGATTGAATAACTGAGCCCCTGTGTTAAAGCCAATCGATTGGGAAATCGATTTCTTGAGGGTTTTTCGTGAAAACTGTACTCTGGGCTTAATTCAATCGATTGGGAAATCGATTGAATGAATAACTGAGCCCCTGTATTAAAGCCAATCGATTTCCAAATCGATTTTGTCAAAATGGCTGAGCTCCTGTAATGGCCAAATCGATTGGCAAATCGATTTTGTCAAAATGGATGAGCTCCTGTAATGAATCCAATCGATTGCCAAATCGATTTTGAGGAATAACTTTTAATAGAATCGATTTGGGAATCGATTTCCCTGCATGTTTTTCTTAAAACTACATAAACTAACTCAATCACATTCACACACAACTCCAAAACATAGCACTTAGCAATTTCCACACAATCACCACGACCACTTGAGTTTCGAAACAGTTTTACAATCAATTTCACTTACACAGAATTTGTTCCAAAACATAGACACTTAGTACAATCATCACAATCACAATGACATCTCAAGTTCAAACACTCAATCATACACTTGAATCAAACACAACTCGTGAGTCAAGCATCCTAATGCAATGCATATATGCCAAAATGCATGGACTCGGAATTCCAAATCAAAACCCTCCTCAAAAGGCCGTAAATCATAATTGTACCGCCTATCGCATGCCAAAGTACCAATTACCGAGGTGCCACCTATCACGGGTCTGCACGATTTACTAAAAAGCGTAAACCATAAACGTACTGCCTATCACAGGCCCGTACCGTTTACCGAGGTGCCACCTATCACGGGTCTGCACGGTTTACTAAAAATAACGTAAATTGTAAATGTACCGCCTATCACAGGCCAAAGTACTATTTACCAAGGTGCCACCTATCTCGGGTCTGCACAATTTACAACAACGTAAATCATAAATGTACCGCCTATCACATGCCGAAGTACTATTTATCAAGGTGCCACCTATCACAGGTCTGTACGATTTACAAAAAGAATGAAAACGCATGAACATATACTGACTCCATCCACGACAATCGTTAAGCAAATGGAGATATTAAAAGATTCCCCATTTTTAATACACATTTAACTTAAACGACTTTCACAACAAACATTAAGTAAACAAGACGTTAAGATATTCTCCATTCTTAATACTCATTTAACTTAAACAATTTTCAAAACAAACATTAAGTAAACAAGACATTAAGAGATTCCCCATTCTTAATACTCATTTAACTTAAACGATTTTCAAAACAAACATTAAGTAAACAAAACATTAAGAGATTCCCCATTCTTAATACTCATTTAACTTAAACGATTTTCAAAACAAACATTAAGTAAACAAGACATTAAGAGATTCCCCATTCTTAATACTCATTTAACTTAAACGATTTTCACAACAAACATTAAGTAAACAAGACATTAAGAGATTCCCCATTCTTAATACTCATTTAACTTAAACGATTTTCAAAACAAACATTAAGTAAACAAGACATTAAGAGATTCCCCATTCTTAATACTCATTTAACTTAAACGATTTTCAAAACAAACATTAAGTAAACAAGACATTAAAAGATTCCCCATTCTTAATACTCATTTAACTTAAACGATTTTCAAAACAAACATTAAGTAAACAAGACATTAAAAGATTCCCCATTCTTAATACTCATTTAACTTAAACGATTTTCAAAACAAACATTAAGTAAACAAGACATTAAAAGATTCCCCATTCTTAATACTCATTTAACTTAAACGATTTTCACAACAAACATTAAGTAAACAAGACATTAAAAGATTCCCCATTCTTAATCCGTCAAACTTCATTTACTCAAATTCATACACCAATGGGTTACATTCATCTCCCGCGAAACATTCATCAATATCCCCAAAACCTAACTCTAAGATTTTACCCATAAAGCCTTAAATTCATTTTTCCCAAATCAACACTTTAACCCTAACAAAATTCTTTTGCACACAACCACATATAAGTCCCTAAATGAAAACTAGAAGTTTGGAAGGAGCCCTTACCTTCACTTTAGCTTTAACGTGCGATTACGGTACCGCGAGTAAATCCGGTAAAATCTCCGCTCGCAACGTCGCTTCCAAAGTTGGTTCTCTAGCACCGTAGCGTGGTAGCGAACAACTTTCCCTTCTATCTCTTTGCGAAACGAAGCTTAGATCTAGATGAAACGGGGAGGTTTGTGTTTGACGGTTTTGAAATCCCTAACACTGTTTTTCTTCGTTTTCGAAACAACGAGGAAGTATGAAGCTGAGAAATCCTTGCTTTCTTACCCACTAAGCCTTGGGTTTCTATTTTTGAACGAAAGGAAGAAGCGAAAATGAAAATGGAAGAAGTAGGAGGAAGGGGCTCACGCGAGGCAGAGGAAGAAGATGGATTCTTTCTTTCTTTCCCTTTTCCTTTCTTTCATTTTCCTTCCTTTCTATTTCTTTTCTTTCTATTTCCTTCTCTTTTCCCTCCACACAAACATATATATTAATTACTTTTAACAAATATCTCTAAATATCTAGATATTTATTAAAATTACCATTTCACCCATAAGGCATTAAATTCTTCGTAAAGGATTCACCGTACTTAATTTTATTTATTTATCGACGAGTAATTTTAATCGGACATCAAATATCATTTTGGTCATATAAACTCCAAAATATTAATAACTTTGGCTAAAAAGCCTCCGAGTTCAATACCAAAATACACTAAAATACATAAAGTATACTTTAAAATTATGGGTCTTACATTACTACCCCCCTAAAATTAGTTTCGTCCTCGAAACTATGCGTCGATAAATAACTTTGGGTGTTGTTCTCTCATCTTGCTCTCCAGTTCCCAAGTCGCATCTCCAGTAATTGAGTTCCAAATCACCTTGACCAACGAAACATCCTTGGTCCTCAATCACTTAATCTTCCTGTCATCAATTCTCACAGGGGGTACTTCGAATGACAAGTTATCCCTTAGTTGGATTGTGTCTGGTTCGATCACATGAGATGGATCTGCAAGATATTTCCTTAATTGTGACACATGAAACACGTCATGAATATTGGACAGTATCGGAGGCAATGCAATCCAATAAGCAACAGGTCCAATTCGTGCAGAAATCTGATATGGTCCAATGAATTTCGGAGTCAACTTCTTCGATTTCAAGGCTCTACCAATTCCAGTAGTAGGTGTGACTCTTAAAAATACATGGTCGCCCTGTTCGAATTCTAAAAGTTTGCGACGCTTGTCCGCGTAACTCTTCTGACGCTCTTGTGAAGTCTTCATTTTCTCCTTGATCTTCTTTACCTTAGCTGTAGTCTGTTGTACCATCTCTGGTCCGACAATCATACTTTCACCGTCCTTATACCAACACAAGGGCGTTTGACACTTGCGCCCATACAAAGCCTCATATGGTGCCATTCCAATACTTGCGTGGAAACTATTGTTGTAGGTGAACTCAATCAACGGAAGTACATCATCCCAACTTCCTCTATCATCTAATACACATGCTCTCAATAGATCTTCCAAGGACTGATTTGTCCTTTCAGTCTGTCCGTCCGTTTGTGGATGGTAAGCTGAACTCAATCGTAGTTTCGTTCCCAACGCTTCGTGCAATGCTCCCCAAAAATGTGATGTGAACTTCGGATCACGGTCTGATACAATACTCGATGGTACTCCGTGTAATCTAACAATTTCAGCAATGTAGATCTCTGTTAACTGATCTACCTTATAGGTTGTCTTTACTGGCAAAAAGTGTGCGGATTTAGTTAGTCGATCCACTATCACCCATATAGAATCATTCTTTCTCCTTGTTTTTGGCAATCCAGTTATAAAATCCATGAAAATGCTCTCCCACTTCCATTCAGGTATATCTAAAGGTTGCAACATCCCAACAGGTCGCTGATGTTCCACCTTCGCTTTCTGACAAGTTAGACAAGTTGATACATACTCCACTACATGTTTCTTCATTCTTGGCCACCAATAATTCTGCCTCAAATCCTGATACATCTTTGTTGCTCCAGGATGAATACTCAACTTGCTCTTATGAGCCTCTTCTAAGATTGTTTTCCTCATATCTGTAATTCCTGGTACACAAATCCTACCATTACAACGCAAAATATTATCTGATCCAATCTTAAACTCAGTTGTCTTCCCTTGCACTATTAGGTTCCTCTTCTCTTGAATTAAGACGTCATCTTGAGAATTTACAATGTCTTCAAGTAGTCCACTCGAAATCTTAATCATTCCGAATTTCAAAATTC
>NC_021160.2:24003378-24008166 GCF_000331145.2 Cicer arietinum | reverse complement strand
TGTTTCCAAGCAAGAATCGCCTCAATCTTAGCCGGATCTACAGCGATTCCTTCCTTGGTTATCACATGTCCTAAGAAATTCACTTTTTCTAGCCAAAATTCACACTTTGACAGATTGGCATACAATTGCTTCTCGCGTAAAATCCTAAGAACTTGACGTAAATGTTCTCCATGTTCTTCTTCAGTTCTCGAATAAATTAATATATCATCAATGAATACCACAACAAACTTGTCAAGGAATGGATTAAAGATTCTGTTCATGTAGTCCATGAAAATTGTTGGTGCATTGGTAACCCCAAACGGCATAACGAGATATTCATAATGTCCGTAACGGGTTCTGAAAGCAGTTTTCTGAATATCTCCTTCCCTTACTCGAATCTGATGGTAACCCGACTTCAAGTCAATCTTCGAAAATATCGCGGCCCCTCTCAATTGATCCATTAAATCATCGATGCGTGGCAAAGGATAACAATTCTTAATAGTTGCCTTATTAAGCTGTCTATAATCCACACATAAGCGCAAGCTTTCGTCCTTCTTCTTAACTAGCAAAACTAGAGCTCCCCATGGTGACACACTTGGTCTAATAAATTTCTTCTCCAACAAGTCTTCAATTTGGCTTTTGAACTCATTTAATTCCAATGGCGACATTCGATACGGTGCCATTGAAATATGTCTGATTCTTGGGTGCAAATCAATGAAAAATTCCACTTCTCTTACCGGTGGCAATCCTGGAATTTCCGTTGGAAATACGTCCCGGTACTCATTGACAAGCATCACATCTTCTATGTTCACATTTATCTTTGCCTCCACATTAGCCAGAGACAAAAACTCATGAGTCCCTTCACTTAGCGACACTCGGAGTTTGTTAGCGGCTAGATACTTAACAATTCCTGGTTCGGGGAAAAAAACCAATTTACGAGCACAATCCAAGATCACATAATGATAAGACATCCAATCCATACCGAGGATGACCTCGAGTGATTGTAGCGGTAAACAAATTAGATTAACCAAGAAATCCTTATTCTGTATAGTCATTCGACAATGTAAACATGCAGAATTTACGGTTAAGGTCTTAGCAGGTGTGGAAACAACCAAATCAAAAGGTAAAGCAGACACAGATAACTTCAAGCGATTCACACAGTCCAGAGCAATGAAGGAATGGGTTGCCCCCGAATCAAAGAGTGCAGTTAGAGTGTTACCTGCAATCTCACAATCACGCTGAATCAGATTACCAGATGGATTCCCCTCTTCAGCACCCACACAATAAATGCGTCCTCTAGCAGTAGGACGGGTAGCCCTAGCTACATTCACCACTGGTTCCACCTTCGGAGCCGTGCAATCCCTTGCCATGTGCCCCGACTTCCGACAATTGTGACAGATGGGGATGTTAGTGGTACAAGCACTAGCATAGTGTCCTTCTCCCCCACATCGGAAACATCGAAGCACTTGCCCCAATTGCCTCCCGAAATTCTGGTTCCCCGGGCGACTCTGCCCACCGTTGTTATTCTGGGGTCGATTATAACAATTGTAGCAGGTGAGAGTATTAGGGGTACAAGTGTTAGCATAATGTCCCTCTTCCCCACATCGGAAACATCGAACCACTCGTCCCAATTGTCTCCCGAAATTCTGGTTCCCTGGGCGATTCTGCCCACCATTGTCATTTTGTGGTCGATTATAAGGTTTAGCAACTTGTTTCCCCTTGTTGTTCTAATAATTCACCCGACTGGGCCCTCTTGCACTAAAATTCCCTCATCGGCTAGCCCTCTTATTCTTCATATCCTCAACTTCCCTACATTTTTCCACAAGAACTTGGAAACGTTGAATTCTCAAGGGCAAGACCGAGTCTTGAATCTTATACTTTAGTCCGTCTTAGAAACGATGACACATGAATGCTTCATCAATCTCTTCACGGAAGAACCTGAAGTGTCTCGATAGCGATTCAAACTTAGCAGCATATTCGCCCACGGTCATGTTCCCCTGATGCAGTTTCAGGAAATCATCACCCAGTTTAGTCTTGGTACTCATCGGGAAGTATTTGTCTAAAAACTTCCTTTTGAATGATTCCCAGTCCACCTCCTCGTGAGCTTCTCTCATCAACAATCTTGCACTCCTCCACCAGTACTCAGCATCCCCTAACAGCATATGAGTGGCATAGTTGACCTTCACTCCCGCCTGACAGTTAATCATTTCGAAGATCTTCTCCACTTCTTGGATCCATTGATCCGCCTTCTCTAAATTCTCATCCCCCTTAAACTTGGGAGGATTGTAACGACGGATTCCAATCGATTGATTTAAGCCTAGAGTTCAGTTTTCACTAAAACCCTTCATCCAAATTGATTTCCCAATCGATTGGCTTAGTTGAAATTCTTATTTTGAGTTAAATGATCGATTGCTCAATTGGTTCATCAATGGATTGGCCAGTTGTTTATTACTTGATTGATTTAAGACTTATTTTGACTTCATTTTCATTTGGCAAGTATTATATGAACTTTTAGCATATGGAAAATCCTTTTAAGATGCATGCTTAGTGGAAAGGTTATTTTGTGCATTCAAAAACTTAAATGTTATGTGTTAACTGTTAATTTCGGTTGGTGACCCTTTACAACTATTTTGGAAATCTGGGCTTTGCCCTCATATGAGACTCAGGACAATCCTACCGGTTCGTACCCTGTGGATGGGAATGTAGACGGGAACGCCTGACTGGTGCTATGTTAGGATGATCTTACGGGGCGCGTGGAGATCACTCAGGGTGTATAGTTTTTGGTAGAATGATCAGATTAGGTTGATATAGAGGGAACATATGTCTTTATTTTGGATTGCGTTTATTTTAAATTGGAAGATTGTATCTTTACTAATATTGTCAGCACGACATCTTATGTTAATGGATTCCATGTATCACTGGTTGTTGTGTAAATACTTTGGACTCATATTTCAAAAACTATTCCGCTGCTTGTGAATTTTGTTGACTTATTTGTCGTTGTGTTACGACTTAAATATTTATCCAAAAGTATTTCCTTATTTATTTCTTTGTTATTATGAATTTGTTTTGAAAAAAAAAAATACATTCGCACTGTTAAAAATCGGGGCGTTACATAAATACTTTGGGTTGTATTTCAAAAACTATTTCCGCTGCTTGTAAATATTGTTGGCTTTTGTCATTATGTTACGACTTAAATATTTCATCCAAAAGTATTTTCTTTGTTTTATTTCTTTGTTTAAACAAAAATAATAATAATACACTCGTGCTGTTAAAAATCGGGGTGTTACACATTAACTTATAATAACATCGATTTCAAAAACTTAAGGCCAAATCAGTCAAACACAAACAACGATAGAGGTGAGTTTCGAAATCATGTTGACAGTATAATTTAAGTAAAAAGAACACACAATTAATCATAATAAAATTGTATCATTACACAAACATTCTTCAAGAAAAAAAATCACATTATAAAGTCAAAGTCACTCAAGGAAAATAAATACATTTTACTATAACATCAAATCATCTAAGAGAAATTATTATCGCATATGATACATTTTAATCACAACAAAACAATCACACAAAAATTCAATGCTATGCATGACCTTAGACTCTAGTTCACAATGTGGTAGCAATGATAGGTTTAGAAGAGAATTGATACTGTAAAACTCTAAATTTTATAATAAACCATTTTACTAATTAAAGAGGGTTTTAAAGAAATAATTTCATGTTAAATTTTTTTAAACTATATGTTGATAATTTTATAGATATTTGATTTACATATAAAATATAAATATTTTATTTTATTATTTTCTTTATTTTTTAAAATATAAATGAGTATGAATATTTTATGGTTGAACATTTTATTAAAATTTAAATAAAAAAAAAGGGATTTTTATTCTTAAATAATGTGGTTAGATAATAGTATTTTAATGCGAGTATTTTAGAGAATAATATTTTAATTATGGATGAATATAATAGGTAATTTAATTTTTTGGAAACTTTAAAAATAAAAAATAAAATTATTTTTGGGATAGACGACTTTCTGCACCCTAAATTATTGTTTGTTTCTACTATTGTTTTTGTTTGGGACGTTTGCTTTCTACACCGTAGTTTTGAATCTTTGTTATTTGCACCATTCCATCAACATTTTAAAAAATAAACAATTGCCAAAGACTTCCTCTTTTCCCTTGTCATTTGAATCGACCACAACCTCCACACCATACAAAATCGACCAAAAATGGGTCCCAAGTATTAGTCTTATTTGTAAAATACATGTTTTTTATGAAGACAAAGACCAAAGAAAGTGATCAAGTTGCAAGCTCAAAAAGAAGTCAAACATCAAAGACAACTATGGTCAAATATGCTAGAAGTTTTATAATGTAAAGGTACATGGTGCAATCTAATATTCGTATATTTCAAATGCACATGAGAACCTTTCATTTTAGCATATGCGTCAAAAGGATTTTCAAAAAGTAAAAATATATAAATAATGTTTGAAAATAATATTTTTGGCAAAATACATAAGTGTATTCGAATACAACATCTTGTATTCGAATACAAAGCAAGTCAGAAGCAAAAATCTCAAAGTTGTATTCGACTACGACTATGTCTAGTCGAATACAAAGTAAGTCAGTGGCAAATTTTCACTAATCTGTATTCGACTACACACATGTGTATTCGAATACAAGGTGTAATTTTTGAAAATTTTGAACGTTACAAAGAGGTGTATTCGAATACACCGGGAAACAATGCAATTTTTCAATTCTAAAATTGTTCCGGATCATTGTATTTTTTCATCAAACCTCTTGG
>NC_021160.2:23979136-24003098 GCF_000331145.2 Cicer arietinum | reverse complement strand
TGTATTCGAATACAAGCTTCAAAATTCAAATAAAATTGAACGTTAAAATGATGTGTATTCGACTACACACAAGTTGTAGTCGAATACACCTGGAAACAATGCAATTTTTCAATTCTAAAATTGTTCCGGATCATTGTATTTTTTCATCAAACCTCTTGGATCAATGGCCACGAATCTGAAGAGATGTTTATGGAGTATAAATACCCCATAACTTCAGATCAAACAACAACCAATCCTACAACCAAACCTTGAACAAACTTTCTAAAATGTTTTGATTTATTCAAAGTTTCACTTTTATATTTCAAGTACAGATTTTACATTTTCATATCATTGAGAAAAGTTCTCTAGTGTACTTGAAATTATATTGGATTGTTATCATTGTACATCACCTATTATATCATATTGATCTAAGTCAAAATCCATATTGCTAAACCATTCAAGTGTTGTAAATTGAGGAAAGTGGTGTTCTTTCTTCAAGTTTTGTAAACTAAGATAGTGGTGTGCTATCTTAGGGTGATTGTTAGGAGTTTGTAAGAAAGGTCCTAGGGTGGGACTTGTACTTATTCTAACAATATTGGAAAATCTCTTGTGGTGTGCAAGAGGACTGGATGTACCCTTGGTGATAAGGGGAACCAAGATAATATCTTTGTGTTCTTTATTTTTCTGCCATTTATCTTTTCCATACACTATCTTAAATCAGAAAAATCAAACATTAAATCTCTAAACACAAGAAAATTTCTAAACACCTAATTCACCCCCACTCTTAGGTGCACTCATGTACTTACATTATTAAATTATAGTTCAGTTTTAAAGAATTATTTTCCAGATGATTTTTCAATTCAAAGTACATAAAGTGTGCTGAAAACCCCTGAAAATTAATTTTACTCTTCCATGTTATTGAATTTATAACTCAATATATTGTTAGGGAAAATGTTTATAGGTTTTAGCATTTAAGAGCTAGAGAATATTATTGGATCCACTAAAGAATTGAGCAGTGAGAAACTAAATAATGTAATTTGTATCAGAGTAAGAATTGTATCAGAATATAAACTAGATCATATGTAATTTGATCAAAGGAAGAAATGTATTAGAGGAAGTCTTATCATAGAAACATGTATCCTTTTGATTCCTCAATAACTAACTCTGAGTTCCCTATTTAGCCCTTATGTTGGACTAAAGCCCAAATTTAGTATCTTAACACACTCACACAGAAGGTGTACCAGACATGCACACATACAGTTCTCGTATAATTCAATTAATTTGGAATTTAATCACTTCAAGTTTCTACATCTACAATAATGTGCAAGAGACTGTCAATCCTTCCTCTTCCTCCTAACCTATAGGAAATTGTAGTTCCAATATCCCAAGAAACCACTTATGACTCAACCATCCAAAACCAAAGGAATCATAAATTCAATGCATAACTAAAACTACAGAAATGTTTCCATTATTGCAAATAGACTACACTTTATCTCTAACAACTTTAAAGTTGATAAAAATATTGTCAAATTTTGCCAAACTTATTAGTTACACTATTTCTAACTCCTTCTAAATGAATATTTTATTTTCTGTCTATTATTCATTTAGATTGTTATCCTTAACCTGCTTATCCTCATGACATAGATCCTCCATTTCAACCACTATGTTGGAATCTCGCAGCTTAAAAATTCCTTCACTTCTCCTCTATTTTGAACAATTAACCCTAATTGTTTAAACTATGTGACTTGTGGTATTATCTCCTACTTTCACCTATAACCTTACATTCCATATAATCTATATTACTTTAACTCAATAGAAGTCATTTGCTTCTAAAGCTTATCTCTATGTATTTCTGTTGACAACCATTTAAATCTTTCTTAATAGTTTGGCTTATAGTTCCCTTTGTTACTCTCAAGCTTTGACTATTGAAACATCCTTCATATGATGTACCCTTCTTGCAGGGATCCTACAATTCTTCTTCACAAGCAAAAAGTCTTTGTTCTTTGACTCCTTGTCCTTCAATCGATCTAATTCGACATATTATAGGTAAGCGTCCAAAATTAATTATGATAATACATTTTAAAAGGGTCAATTTCGAAATTGAGTCAAATAAACTTACCTCAAATCGAAAAATAATCAATGGATAATATAATCACTATTTACACAATCATTTTGGTGTTAGTTTCACTAAAATCGAACTTATAGTGAAGAAGAACTGTGCAAAACAAAGAATTCCTTAAATAGATAAGTCAGATATATAACAACATACTAAATTTAATTGACTAATTAAATGAATATAACAACATACTAAATTTTGAACGAAAATGAAAAAAGAATTTGTTGAAAGAGTTATCAATCACTGGTGTCAATTTTCTTCATTTTTTTATGTGAGTGCCGCCACCCTGTTTTCTTGTTTGGCTCCTCTTTGTTACTCACATATTTCCTTCTTCTTTTTTTAATTAATATTTAATTAGGTTTTACTCTTGCGTATGAGCCTAACCCATAAAACACATTTCACTCCTTTTTTGTACTTTTGTTAAATACAATTAACAATTATCAAAACTAATTTTTGTTATCACTTTTTTTTAAACACAATTTTATTACCGAAACCTTACTAATATTTCAAAACTAATATTTTGTAAAATAAAGCAATTAAAGTAATTAATCTTTTTAAAATACATTAATAACCAAAACTCTTACAATCAAAAAATAATTAAATATTTTTCAAAATAAACCCATAAAAATACTACCATTTATATAGAATAGTCAAAACATTAAAATAAATACACATAACATCAACAATTTATATTAATTACTAAATCACAATAAATATGTATAAAATCATCATGCCATAGAAAATATATAAAAGTAAAGGAAATCATTCCCGGTATTATTAATATCTCAAGATAATTAACTATAAAATAAATAACTTAATATAGAAAATAGTTAAAAATAATTAAAATAGTTTTAAATATATCTTTGGTCCCTGTAATTATATCTTTTTTTGATCTTGGTCCTTGTAAGTTTTTTTGTTTGGTTCACATCCCTACAAATATAGTTTCATTTTAAAATAGTCACTCTATCAAACTTCCATTACAAAAATTCTAACGCCGTTAAACATAAATATAATTAAGACATAATTTTTTTAACCTAAAAAGAAATCCCCAATCTAATTAAATTATAATATTTTTGAACATAAAATTAACCCTAAATGTTTCATTCTTTTTTTCCTGAAAAAACCTAAAATTAACAACTTGAAAATGGTTTCTTTTGAAATTGTTAGTTCAACATACTAAGATGGCAATTGTATTATATTATAAAAGAAAGCAACAATATTAAGATAATATCATCGGATTTGTTTTGAAATTGTTTGTTCAATATTTTTTAAGTTCTTATCTTCTATAATAATCATTTTAAGGTGAAACTCACTTTGGAGATTTCTTGGTTGACCAAAATTTTCAATTCATTGACTAGATTCTTGGGGAAATTGGAATTACTATAAATCAAATTAGGAATTTCAATTGGAATTGAGAAATAAATCGAATTTTATAATTGATGAATCAAAAACAAAAACAATGGATTCATCATTTTGAACCGATTGTCAATCGTTGGCTTCAATTTCACTTTTTCCATCCATCAACGCAAAGAAAATTAAAGCGAATCACTCGAAAGGAAAAACTAACATCCGCAATTTTGTACTAATATTGTATTTGGAACCCTAACACTGATTTATATACGAGTGTAGTTTTCTAGGAAAAAATAATGAAAATTTGGAGGAAAATAATGAAACATTTGAGTAATTTTAGAATTTTTAGGGAAGATAAATGAATCAGTTGAGGTTAATTTTATGATAAAAAACATTATAATTTAATTATAGTGTGGTTTATTTTTAGGTTAAAAAAAGTTGTGTTTTAATTATATTTAGGTTTAACGATATTACGATTTTTGTAACGGAATTTGGATGAAAAGACTATTCTAAAATGTAATTATATTTGCAGGTATGTGAACCAAACAAAAAAAGTTTACGAGGACCAAAGTCAAAGAGATTATAATTGCAAGGACCAAAAACATATTTAAATCATTAAAATATAACTATATGCACCCTTAACATCAGTCAAACGTACATGAAAATATCACATTAATTACTTACGCGCATATATACGTAAAATCGCCTAAAATCTTATTCTTTAAAATATTACACTAAAATACTAATATTTTTAGAAGAAAAAATATAAAAATATAAAATAATAAAATATAAAATTTGTTATTTATATTACTCATGTAGTTCAATATGTATAAAACTAGAAGATCATAGGAAGCACCTAGATAACGAAAATTAATCACAAATTAATCAACATATATTCTAAAATAATTTTAAAATCAAATTAATTATTTAAAATTCTATTTCATTAATAAAATAGTTTATTATAAATTTGGGGTGTTATAGTTTCAGGAAGGTGACCATGTATTTTTAAGGGTTACCCCTATTGTTCATATTGGAAGAATGCTGAAAGTTAAAAAGTTTAGCCCATATTTTGTTGGACCTTTCCAAATTATGCACAGGATAGGTCCCTATGCTTACAGACTAGCTTTGCCATCATCTTTGTCCACTCTCCATGATGTTTTCATGTCTCCCAATTGAAGAAATATATTCCAAACCATCATTACATCCTCCACCATGAGTCTTTCCAACTTAAGCCCAACCTCACTTACAATCCAGTGATAGTCCAGATTGTTGATATGAGCATCAATGAATTGAGGAAAAAAGTTATTCCCTTAATGAAGGTTGTTTGGGGAGGATCATCTTTTTAAAAGAAACTTGGGAGACAGAGGATGATATGCAGAAATAGTATCCTTATCTCTTTCAATAGGAAAGTCCTCAAATTTTGAGGGAAATTTTTTTTAAGGGGGGAGAATATAATAACCCATTTAATTAAAAAAAAAACTTAGAAAATGATGATTTTCAAGTATTAACATGATTAAAAATAAGAATTTTTAATTACAATAGGAATGGACGAAAATGTAACTTTGGGAATGCCCAAGGGGCAAAAAGGATAATTTTCTTCTTTTCCCTCATTTTTATCCTCTCCAGGAAAAATATTTAAGGATCCTCTCATTTTTCCCTTCTCCTTCAGGTAACCAGTCTAAAAGGTAACCCCCATTGTTATTGTTCATCCTCTCTTTCAAGTCCTCCGTTTTTCCTTCTCTTCCATATCTTCCAAGACTAAGCATTCACTAAAATCCCCCAAAGCTTCCCAACAACCTTGCATGTGAGAATTTACCTCTTCATCCTTGCGAATCAACTCAAACCAGTGAAGCGGGGAAACTGTCTTCAATAGGAGCTCAGAGCTGCTTCGGGGCTAGAATATTATTCTTCTTTAGTGCCGTTTATGTGAGTTCTGTTACATTAACTTATTTAAGCATAAGGGTTGTGGTTGATTATCCACTGAAATACTTTACTTCTTGTCAGAATTTATGTTGGGTATAATTTGGGTTAGAAGAACATAGATGGGTGAAAGAACTGGAATTTTTAGCGCATAGGTGTTTTGAATCTGCCCCCAAATGATTTTAAATTGTCATGCATGTTTTGTGTTTTCTAGTTGCTTGATTGACGTGTTAGTAAATTAGGAAATCCTAGAATTTTGAGAAAATAATTTTAGTTCGATGTGTGAATCCTACCACTAAAGGCAAATACACGTGCTTTGAATGTTTCTCCACCCTTGCCGCTAAAGTTTTGCCTTTAATGGTAGTATTTCTTTCTACCTGTGATTGGTCGTTCTAAAATTCTAAGGGTTTTTGCCTCTGATGGTTGCATCTTTTCTGCCTTTAGTTTATGTTCTTTAAATTTTGAGTACCTTGACTCTGGTGAAATGCTCCTAAACTCAACCTCCTATGATCATTGTTCCTCTTATTCTTCCTCTGGACGCATATCCTCTGAATCTTCGTCTAATCGCGTATCGTCTAATTATTCCTCTAGACGTGTATCCTCTAAATCTTTCTCTAGATGTGTATCATCTGAATCTTCCTCTAGATGTGTATCCTATTACTTTTTCTCTAGACACATATCCTCTAATTCTTACTTTGGACATGTATCCTCTTATTGTTGCTCTGATATTTTTTCATATTCCTCAAACTCTAATCAATGTTCATCTGCCTTTGACTCTGATCACTATTCACGTTGCCTCTAGTCCATGTATCCTCTGACCACACTGTCTTTTATCCACATATCATCCGATCGGAATCTTTCTCTAATATGTTGCTCCACAATGTGTTGCCTTTTTTTCAGGATTTCATCCTCTGGCTAAACCTAATGTTGGTTCCAGCTTCTGAATAGGGACTTAGAATTTAATTTCTATTTGAATTCCAATATATTGTTACGTTAATTATAAGTATTACTGATGAATGATACATTGCGAACATTACATTACAAAGGCATTTCATACATAAAATATAAAGTGCATTAATTTCTCATTAATCAGATCATGCATTGTCTTACTCATGGTGGGACATTCAAGTTTGTTCCAGGCATGGAATAACAGGTAAAGGAGAACAATCAAGATGCTGGTTGAGGTTTGTCCAGACCATCTTTACCAATCAGGACTCAATTATCTTGGTGACCCACATCAAGTTATTGAGAGACTTTTCCTTATTTCAAGGAAAATATTTGAGGTCATGCATAGTTTTTTAGATTCATTATAAAAGAAAGATTTTAGTTAAGTTTATAAAAAGAAATTGAAGTTGAGGGCTTCAACTTGAGGTGCATTAGAATTTCATGTTTTTACCCATATTTATGAAAGAAATATTTCCAAAATTCATTTTCCCTTATTTTTAAAAACTCACTGAGATTTTATCTCACCTTTTATTTTTTTTATATTAGCAAATGGAAGAAACTAAGATACAGGTTGAGCACCAGATAATTGGTCCAAATTTATTAATTTTAAAATTCTAATGTTTTGAATTATCTGATGTATTGAAAATTTGTTAAAGACTTAAATTATTTTAAGTTGTAAAATTAATTTATTAATCTACCAAGACAAGTTGTAAACTATATTTTGAATGTAGTTTTTAATTATATTTTAGGATTCTTATTATAATTTAATTATATGTGGATTTGTTTTATTAAGGTGTGTGGATTCAATTGCCAAATTCTAAATAATTGTATTGCATGTTACAAAAAGAAATGCTGTCTGACTTTCCTTCTACTTGTAATCACAACAATGTTGTCACCCTAGCCCATACTTAATTCGCACAGATGCATTATTAGAGGAGTTTAATCATGCTCATTGTTTCATTAAGTTAGTAACTAATATATAAATACTAAATAATTTAGTAAAATGTAATAGAAATATAATCAGTTCTATTTAAAATAAATACTTTTGATAACAATTATTTTTTGTTTTTTATATTTGTGATATTGTATTATAGAACTTTTTTAGGTATTATATAAATATTGGTGCAACACTTGAGTTTCAACTCTTATGTTAAATATTTGTAAAATTAAAAAACTATAATGTAAAAGTTTTATAAAAAATGGAGAAGAAGAAGAAATTATTATTAACGATGTCACTAATGTCCTGTTTACAATTATTTCAGGTGAAAATTGATCTATGTCCCTTGAAGATATAAAATCAAGCTCATACCAGTGTTCTCTCCAAATTTTAATTTAAGTAACTTGGTTTTTTAAAAGAATTTTGATATTTATATATACAATATTGATTAAACTTAACTATTTTTCCTATGTTTTCATTCTATCAAAATTAGATATATGAACCGAACACGGAGAAGCAATAAAATGTTTAATGAGCAAATAAATCTTAAAAGAAGAAATTTGTATAAAAGAATACATTAATTCTTTATCATTATATATAAAATTACTTTTTTGTAACATGCAGTTTTTTTTATCACATTATGTAAAAAAAAAATTGTTTTTTTACACAAGATTAATGCAGGTTAAATGTGTTCATCGGTGATTTAATTTGATTGCATTTGGTCACATACTTGGCCTAAAAATTAATTTCATTTATGTGTTTTAATGCACATTAACAACACTAATTTGTTAGATCATGCAATTTTTTTTATGAAAAAGTATTTAATTTATTTAAAAAAATACAAAGTATTCAAATTGAGAGTCCTATTTGAAAAAAATATATAAATATGCTTGAAAGATAGATGTTATTTTTTTATTTGTTGCATTTGAAAATAAATGCTTTATTAGGTAGGAGGTTAGTATAGATTAATTTGCAAGATAAGTGACATGTGTACTATTTTATATGAAGCAAGGTAATTGTTTGTAGTGTAGATGTAGATTTAAATTAATTTAAATTTAAATTAATCAATCTTTTTTATATCAGTTATAAAAATAAGTTAATGTATATATCTTACACCTATTTGAAATATCTCATAAAAAATAAAGTAAAGATATAATATTCTTTTGGTTCAAAAATAATTCAGAAAAAAAAAGCAGATTATTTAAATGATTCATAAATGAATAAATAAAAGATTTTGGTTCATTTATGGGTTGAGTTGAATATTTTCAATGTTGTTAATATCATGAAATTAAAAATTGTTGTTGATGTCATTATTCACATTATTTTTCTTATTATAGAATTTATAATATTTATAACAAAAATATGACTGATCTTATTATTTTATAAAAATCTAAAAGATACTTTTTGCTGACGCATTTTACAAAATATCTCAAAAAAGTAAAATTATAGCACACAGATCTTTATGAAATCTACTTGCAACAACATAAGGCCTTGCTAGGTATGCAATAGCCACCGTTAGCATCGCCAACTGTTGTCTGACAAAAATGGTTACAAATTGCATCTGTATCCGCACAATTTTCGTAATAAAAGCATCCTGGTGGAATTTTCACATTGCCTGCTTCTGTTACAATCAATGAAACTCCATCATAAATAAAATCTAGCATTCTAAAGAATCAAAATTTGGGAGAAACAAAATGGAGGAACTACTTTCGCGATTCAGCTAAAATAGAGGGACCAAAACTACAAAGATTTATTATTGATTTTGTGAATTAAGTAACTTGTATTTTGTCTTTAATTTACCGTTAGTAGTTTTTTTTTTGGTTATGTTATATGTAGTTTTAAAATTTTGAATTTTTTAGAATTTTAGAATTTTTTAATATTAATATCAGATTTGTTTTTATATTTTCTTTTTTTCATAATAAATTTTTAGCACTAAAAAAAGTTAATATGGTAGATCTTTTGTAATCATGAAAACTATTAAACAAATCGAATAAGTTGTGATTTTTTTTTAGGTTATGGATGACATTTAATTGAATAATTATCTTTGTCATTGAATTCATTTGAATGCTAGTAAAGAAAAAGAAAAAGTATGGATGCATGATATATTAAATAAAAAGTTATTCAATGACTTTTTTGAAAACTATTGTCTAATGTTATCAACTCTTTTATACAATATCACAATTTTAATAATTATGAAATAATTTTATATAACTTCAAAAAATAAATATTGTTTGACTTGCAATTACATTGTAGTCACCCGATCAGAGATACATTATTAGGGAGATTTAATCATACTAATTGTTTCATGAAATTAATAACTAAAATATAAGTACTAAATAATTTAGTAAAATGTAATAAATTAACAATAAATAAGAGTTAAATAATTTGATATCATAATTTTTTGATTGAAATATAATTAGTTCTATTTAAAATAAATACTTTTGATAATAATTAATTTTTGTTTTTTATATTTGTAATATTTTATTATATCAATGTTTGACAACACGTTTGAATTCATTATACAACTCTTAAGTTTGTTTTATTAAATTAATGAAGATTGATTATTTATTCAATTTTAAAACCCCTAATTTTTACTATTAAAACTAAATAATTTTAAAACTCGTTGATGATTAGAAGTTTGAAAAATACTTATTCCAATAGGATTGTAATTCTTTTATTTGTGTTATTTTGAAACTAAAATTACAACTCTCATTTGAAACTTAAAATTCATGAATAGATTAGGAAATTTATTTTAAATTTAATTTTAAGTGGATGAATTCGATTTAGCTGTTACTACAGAAATCGATTTTAAAATTCATTTTAAGTGGATGAAATTTAATTTTAAGTGGATGAATTTTAAATTTATATTAATCAATATTTTTTGTATCAGTTATAAAATTAATTTAATGTATATATCTTATAAAACAAATCTGTGTCATTGAATTGATTTGAATGCTAGTAAAGAAAAAGAACCAAAATTGTTTTAGTGGTTTGAGCATTATCATTAAATGTTGTTGTTTGTAAAATACGTTCACTTATCAACTCTTTTATAAAATATCGTAATTTTAAATAGGCTAAATTACGTTCGTGGTCCCTTAACTTAATTTCAGGTAACGTTTTAGTCCTTTATTTTTTTTTTCCGACTTAGTCCTTTATTTTACTTTTAAATGACAATTTGATATTTTATGTTTTAAAATTTCAACAACATTATCCTTTTTTAAACAAAAATTCAAAAAAAATTCAATCAAAACTCATAAAATTAATTATATTCTTCAATATAATACAAATTTCATCAAATCCGTAACGCAAATCTTCAAATAAACTCATATTTTCATACTTTATTGGATATTATTAGGAATAAAGGACTAAATCGAGAAGAAAAAAGATAAGGGATTAAAACGTTACCTGAAATTAAGTTAAGGGACCACGAATGTAATTTAGCCTTTTAAATATTACAATAATTTTACATAACTTGAAAAATGAAATGACTGATTTTCTTGCAATCACAATGTAGTCACCTTAGGTTTTCAGACCCTAAACTCTAAAATATTATATAATAATTTATATCATAATTTTAAACTAAAATTTATAGTTGATAAATAAAAAGTCTTTCAGTTAAAAAAGAAACTTTTACAAATTATTTAAGATATCACATTTTTCAAAATTCAAAAGGAAAACTTTTAAAAAATTTTTCCTCCTATAAAATAAGGCAATCCACATAAACTTGATTAAACTAGAATTGGTTAATTTAATTCCAAAATTTTATTAGTATTTATAAGGTTTTGATACAAAAGTCATTTCTAATTAAATAAGTAAAATATAACTGATAACTTTCGTTCCCGATATTACGTATTAGAACGAGACTTTATCCAAACTTTAACTTCAAGACTATTTAACCTGTAATAACTGCGATTTTGCAAATGCAGAGCCAAAGCAGTCAAACACAAACGACGAATGAGGTAAGTTTTGAAATCATGTTGATAATATAATATAAGTAAGAAGAACACACAATTAATCATACATAAATTGTATCATTACACAAATATTATTCGAGGAAAAACATCACATTATAAAGTCAAAGTCACTCAAGAAAAATCAATATATTTTTCTATAACATCAAATCATCTAAGAGAAATTATTATCGCACACGATACATATTAATCACAAGAAAATGCAATGCTATACATGAACTTAGACTCTACTTCACAATTTGGTACCATTCTAACTCAAAAGTACTTGGTTAGTAGGCTTGATACTATGCCACCATCCGAGTGGACGAACAATTCAAATAGTCCCTGTCCTCGTAGATCCCCTCAACTCCACTTGAGTAACACATACGCGACAACCGAGATAAATGTGTGTTGCATGGTAGCTCCCAACATTTGAAGTGTTACCTCCAAGTCACCTACGAATTCCCACCCGAATACCTACAAGGTCTAACAATATTGCCTTAAGGCTCAACAGCAAACTGCCACGATCAGGCTCAATTCAGTTGTACTTCCA
The DNA here is from genome assembly GCF_000331145.2 of Cicer arietinum. Taxonomy (NCBI): domain Eukaryota; kingdom Viridiplantae; phylum Streptophyta; class Magnoliopsida; order Fabales; family Fabaceae; genus Cicer; species Cicer arietinum. The sequence continues at coordinate 23,991,348 of NC_021160.2, read as the reverse complement.
CAATATCACTAAGATTTTCAGGCCCTACCTATATGATATTGCCATCATCCTTGTCTAGTCTCCATAATGTCTATCATGTTTTCCAACTAAAGAAATATATTCCAAACCATCGCCAAATACTAAGCAATGAGCCCTTAGAGCTACTTCGAACCAAAATAATCTTCTTTTTTAATATCATTTATGTGAGTTATGTTAAATTAAATTATTTTTAGGATAAGGGTTATGGGAGTTTATTCGCTGAAATCCTTTATTTCTTATTAGAAATTATTTTGGGATTGTAAGGGTTGAAAGATTTAGATGTGTGAGAGAAATGAAATCTTTAGCATATAGTTGGTTTAAATCTGCATCCAAATGATTTAAATTGACATGTGTGTGGTTTGTATACTTGTTGCTCGTTGTTGCGTCGGTGATTTAGGAATCCCAAAATTTTGGGATTTGAATTTTAATGCAAGGTGCAAATTCTACCCTTGAAGACAAATACACGTGCTTTGATTTTTTTTCACCTTTGCCAATGTATTTTGTCTCTAATGGTTGTATTTATCACTGCCTCTGATTGCTCGATGTTAAACTCTAAGTATTTATGCCTCTGGTAGTTTCTTCATTTTGCCTTTGGTGGCTATCATTAAAATTCTAAGTATTTCTTCCTTTGGTAGTTTTCTTCATTTTGCCTTTGGTGGCTATCGTTGCTAAAATTCTATGTATTTTGGCTCTTGGTGGTTTTCTTCGTCTTTCCTCTGATAATCTTTATCTATTCTTCATCCTCTGATTCACTTTATCTCTATTCTTCTTCCTCTAACTATATCTCTAATCTTCTTCCTCTGATTATTTCTTCATCTGACTCTAATAACTGTTCAAAATCCTCTTAATATTTTTTCTCTGATTCTTCCATGGGACACATTTCCTTACTCTTCCACGAGACATGTTTTCTCTAATACTTCTATGAGACATGTTTCCTTCAATACTTCCACGAGACGCATTTTCTCTAATTATTCATCTGGTCTACATATCCTCTAACCACGTCACCTCTAGTCTGTGCATCCTCTAACCAAGTCACCTCTAGTCCGTGCATCCTCTAACCACATTGCCTCTGGTCCATGCATCCTCTGCCCATGCATCCTCTGCCCATGTTTCCTCTGGCCCATGCATCCTATGATTGTGTTGCCTTTGGTCCATGCATTCTCTAGTTCACTTATCCTATGATCTATGTGCTTCTAATTAGGGACTAAGGATTTAATTCCCACTTGAATTTCAGCACATTACTAAGTTTTAAATGACAATTTGATATTTTATGTTTTAAAATTTCAACAACATTATCCTTTTTTAAACAAAAATTTAAAAAAAAAATTCAATCAAAACTCATAAAATTAATTATATTCTTCAATATAATACAAATTTCATCAAATCCGTAACGCAAATCTTCAAATAAACTCATATTTTCATACTTTATTGGATATTATTAGGAATAAAGGACTAAATCGAGAAGAAAAAAGATAAGGGATTAAAACGTTACCTGAAATTAAGTTAAGGGACCACGAATGTAATTTAGCCTTTTAAATATTACAATAATTTTACATAACTTGAAAAATGAAATGACTGATTTTCTTGCAATCACAATGTAGTCACCTTAGGTTTTCAGACCCTAAACTCTAAAATATTATATATTAATTTATATCATAATTTTAAACTAAAATTTATAGTTGATAAATAAAAAGTCTTTCAGTTAAAAAAGAAACTTTTACAAATTATTTAAGATATCACATTTTTCAAAATTCAAAAGGAAAACTTTTAAAAAATTTTTCCTCCTATAAAATAAGGCAATCCACATAAACTTGATTAAACTAGAATTGGTTAATTTAATTCCAAAATTTTATTAGTATTTATAAGGTTTTGATACAAAAGTCATTTCTAATTAAATAAGTAAAATATAACTGATAACTTTCGTTCCCGATATTACGTATTAGAACGAGACTTTATCCAAACTTTAACTTCAAGACTATTTAACCTGTAATAACTGCGATTTTGCAAATGCAGAGCCAAAGCAGTCAAACACAAACGACGAATGAGGTAAGTTTTGAAATCATGTTGATAATATAATATAAGTAAGAAGAACACACAATTAATCATACATAAATTGTATCATTACACAAATATTATTCGAGGAAAAACATCACATTATAAAGTCAAAGTCACTCAAGAAAAATCAATATATTTTTCTATAACATCAAATCATCTAAGAGAAATTATTATCGCACACGATACATATTAATCACAAGAAAATGCAATGCTATACATGAACTTAGACTCTACTTCACAATTTGGTACCATTCTAACTCAAAAGTACTTGGTTAGTAGGCTTGATACTATGCCACCATCCGAGTGGACGAACAATTCAAATAGTCCCTGTCCTCGTAGATCCCCTCAACTCCACTTGAGTAACACATACGCGACAACCGAGATAAATGTGTGTTGCATGGTAGCTCCCAACATTTGAAGTGTTACCTCCAAGTCACCTACGAATTCCCACCCGAATACCTACAAGGTCTAACAATATTGCCTTAAGGCTCAACAGCAAACTGCCACGATCAGGCTCAATTCAGTTGTACTTCCACAATATCACTAAGATTTTCAGGCCCTACCTATATGATGACAAAATAATCTCCACGTAAAAAATTCTCAATATAAATTTTCTCCCCTCATTGGCCTATGACACTCCATTAAGACCGTCAACAACTATAGGGTTACTTCAATATTCTCATCACAAATTTATAACACCACAATCATTAATCATACATCACATAAACTCATTACAAATTTATAGCATCACTATCATCCATCATACATCATCACATAAACTTATCACAAATTTATAACATCACAATTATTAATCAAATATCATCATCATCACATAAAATTGTGACAATGCATCCATCTTTTATTATCACATCACATAAATTTATTTAATTAAACATATACATAAAATTCATTCAACATCCGATATCACAATGATATCAATTACCACACATTTAAAGAAATTAAATCAATCAACACCTTACAAATATTTCTATTTTACATTTTAATCTTACAATTTCCATATTAGCACATTAGTTAATTTATCTCTCAAATGATTATTGTCGTACGTAGCGAGCCCATAATTAATCATTGAGAAATACGATTCTCCTGTTCATCTCACAATATATTATACTCATGAATTCAAACACTCTCTCACCCCTTACCTTATTTCAACGCTTTCACACGTGAGTACAAGCCCACAAGAAAAAGCCTTGGTTTTTTGACTCATTGTCCTTCAATCGATCTAACTCAACAGTTTATTGGTAAACGTCAAAAATAAATTATGATAACACACTCTAAAATGATCAATTTCGAAAAATAATTAGTGGACAATATAGTCATTGTTTACACAATTGTTTTAACGTTGATTTTACTCAGATCGGACCTACGATGAAGAAAAACGATGCAAAATAAGGATATCCATAAACAGAGAAGTCGGGTATTTTAGAGAGAAATTGGAATGGTTAATAATATAATAAAGTGTGTTTAATTGACTAACTAAATGAATAAAACACCATACTGAAATTTGGACGAAAACAGAGAAACTTTTCTAAGACAATTATCGATCATCGAGGCCAAAAGATAGCTTAGTTGTTGTAACACTCCCTTCATATTCCTTTTCTGGCGGTTGGGGAACAACTCCCTTCCTTATTTATTATTATTATTATTATTATTATTATTATTATTATTATTATTATTATTATTATTATTAGTATTATTATTATTATTACTATTATTATTATTATTATTATTATTTTATTTTATTTTATTTTATTTTATTTTATTTTATTTTATTAACATGATTTGGTTCACACACATGGTAATCAACGTCTATATTATTAATATCTCAAGATAATTATTTATAAAATAAATAACTAAAAATAGAAAATAATTCTAAATAATTAAAATATAACTATGTGTGCACTTAAAATCGGTCAAACGCACCTAAAATACTATTATATTAGAAAAATATATAAAATATAATATTTTTTATGTATATTATTCATGTAGTCCAATATGAATAAAATTAGCAGATCATAGGAAACACCCATATAACAAAGTTAATCACAATTTTATCAACGTATATTCTAAATAATTTTAACGTCAAATTAATAATTTAAAATCTTATTTAATTAATAAAATAATTTATTATAAAATTTAAGGTGTTACATCAGAGGCAGCGTTGTTAGAGGATACATAGACCAGAGGCAACATGGTCAAAGGATACATGGACCAGATGCCACGTGGTCAGAGGATACATAGACCAGAGGTAGCATTATTAGAGGCAGATGAACAATGATCAGAGTTAGAGGCAGATGAATGTGACAAGGGTCCAAGAACTAGGTTACACTTTAGTACTTCCTATCACCCCAAACTAAGAGAGCCATTCAGACTTTGGAGGATATGTTAAAGGTTTATGTTTTAAAAGATGGTGGGGTTGGGATAAACACTTGCCTCTGGTGGATTTTTCTTACAGTAACAATTATCATGCTAGTACAAGTGTGACACCTTATGAGGCCTCGTATTGAAGAAGATGTTGAACACCTTTGTGTTGTGCAGAGGTAGGAGATAAGGGGATTTTAGGGCATGAGGTTATTCAAGAGACCACTGATAAAATTAAGATCATTAGGGACAAGTTGAGGATAGCCCAAAGTAGGAGAAAAAAAACTATGTTGACCATAGAAGGATACACTTGGAGTTTGAGGAAGGTAATCATGTCTTTTTAAGGGTTACCCTTATTGTTGGCATTGGAACAGTGATGAATGTTAAGAAACATGGCACACATTTTATGGGACCCTTTCAAATTATGCAAAGGATAGGTCCATCTACCTACAAATTAGTATTGCCATCATCCTTGTCTAGTCTCCATAATGTCTATCATGTTTTCCAACTAAAGAAATATATTCCAAACCATCGCCAAATACTAAGCAATGAGCCCTTAGAGCTACTTCGAACCAAAATAATCTTCTTTTTTAATATCATTTATGTGAGTTATGTTAAATTAGATTATTTTTAGGATAAGGGTTATGGGAGTTTATTCGCTGAAATCCTTTATTTCTTATTAGAAATTATTTTGGGATTGTAAGGGTTGAAAGATTTAGATGTGTGAGAGAAATGAAATCTTTAGCATATAGTTGGTTTAAATCTGCATCCAAATGATTTAAATTGACATGTGTGTGGTTTGTATACTTGTTGCTCGTTGTTGCGTCGGTGATTTAGGAATCCCAAAATTTTGGGATTTGAATTTTAATGCAAGGTGCAAATTCTACCCTTGAAGACAAATACACGTGCTTTGATTTTTTTTCACCTTTGCCAATGTATTTTGTCTCTAATGGTTGTATTTATCACTGCCTCTGATTGCTCGATGTTAAACTCTAAGTATTTATGCCTCTGGTAGTTTCTTCATTTTGCCTTTGGTGGCTATTGTTGCTAAAATTCTATGTATTTCGGCTCTTGGTGGTTTTCTTCGTCTTTCGTGTGATAATCTTTATCTATTCTTCATCCTCTGATTCGCTTTATCTCTATTCTTCTTCCTCTAACTATATCTCTAATCTTCTTCCTCTGATTATTTCTTCATCTGACTCTAATAACTGTTCAAAATCCTCTTAATATTTTTTCTCTGATTCTTCCATGGGACACATTTCCTTACTCTTCCACGAGACATGTTTTCTCTAATACTTCGATTTAGCTGTTATTACAGAAATCGATTTTAAAATTCATTTTAAGTGGATGAAATTTAATTTTAAGTGGATGAATTTTAAATTTATATTAATCAATATTTTTTGTATCAGTTATAAAATTAATTTAATGTATATATCTTATAAAACAAATCTGTGTCATTGAATTGATTTGAATGCTAGTAAAGAAAAAGAACCAAAATTGTTTTAGTGGTTTGAGCATTATCATTAAATGTTGTTGTTTGTAAAATACGTTCACTTATCAACTCTTTTATAAAATATCGTAATTTTAAATAGGCTAAATTACGTTCGTGGTCCCTTAACTTAATTTCAGGTAACGTTTTACCAAGAACTAGGTTACACTTTAGTACTTCCTATCACCCCAAACTAAGAGAGCCATTCAGACTTTGGAGGATATGTTAAAGGTTTATGTTTTAAAAGATGGTGGGGTTGGGATAAACACTTGCCTCTGGTGGATTTTTCTTACAGTAACAATTATCATGCTAGTACAAGTGTGACACCTTATGAGGCCTCGTATTGAAGAAGATGTTGAACACCTTTGTGTTGTGCAGAGGTAGGAGATAAGGGGATTTTAGGGCATGAGGTTATTCAAGAGACCACTGATAAAATTAAGATCATTAGGGACAAGTTGAGGATAGCCCAAAGTAGGAGAAAAAAAACTATGTTGACCATAGAAGGATACACTTGGAGTTTGAGGAAGGTAATCATGTCTTTTTAAGGGTTACCCTTATTGTTGGCATTGGAACAGTGATGAATGTTAAGAAACATGGCACACATTTTATGGGACCCTTTCAAATTATGCAAAGGATAGGTCCATCTACCTACAAATTAGTATTGCCATCATCCTTGTCTAGTCTCCATAATGTCTATCATGTTTTCCAACTAAAGAAATATATTCCAAACCATCGCCAAATACTAAGCAATGAGCCCTTAGAGCTACTTCGAACCAAAATAATCTTCTTTTTTAATATCATTTATGTGAGTTATGTTAAATTAAATTATTTTTAGGATGAGGGTTATGGGAGTTTATTCGCTGAAATCCTTTATTTCTTATTAGAAATTATTTTGGGATTGTAAGGGTTGAAAGATTTAGATGTGTGAGAGAAATGAAATCTTTAGCATATAGTTGGTTTAAATCTGCATCCAAATGATTTAAATTGACATGTGTGTGGTTTGTATACTTGTTGCTCGTTGTTGCGTCGGTGATTTAGGAATCCCAAAATTTTGGGATTTGAATTTTAATGCAAGGTGCAAATTCTACCCTTGAAGACAAATACACGTGCTTTGATTTTTTTTCACCTTTGCCAATGTATTTTGTCTCTAATGGTTGTATTTATCACTGCCTCTGATTGCTCGATGTTAAACTCTAAGTATTTATGCCTCTGGTAGTTTCTTCATTTTGCCTTTGGTGGCTATCATTAAAATTCTAAGTATTTCTTCCTTTGGTAGTTTTCTTCATTTTGCCTTTGGTGGCTATTGTTGCTAAAATTCTATGTATTTCGGCTCTTGGTGGTTTTCTTCGTCTTTCGTGTGATAATCTTTATCTATTCTTCATCCTCTGATTCGCTTTATCTCTATTCTTCTTCCTCTAACTATATCTCTAATCTTCTTCCTCTGATTATTTCTTCATCTGACTCTAATAACTGTTCAAAATCCTCTTAATATTTTTTCTCTGATTCTTCCATGGGACACATTTCCTTACTCTTCCACGAGACATGTTTTCTCTAATACTTCTATGAGACATGTTTCCTTCAATACTTCCACGAGACGCATTTTCTCTAATTATTCATCTGGTCTACATATCCTCTAACCACGTCACCTCTAGTCTGTGCATCCTCTAACCAAGTCACCTCTAGTCCGTGCATCCTCTAACCACATTGCCTCTGGTCCATGCATCCTCTGCCCATGCATCCTCTGCCCATGTTTCCTCTGGCCCATGCATCCTATGATTGTGTTGCCTTTGGTCCATGCATTCTCTAGTTCACTTATCCTATGATCTATGTGCTTCTAATTAGGGACTAAGGATTTAATTCCCACTTGAATTTCAGCACATTACTAAGTTGTTTATAATTGTTATAGGTGAAGGATGCATTGCATACCTGACATAATAAAGACATTGCATACAAAACATCTCAAGTTCAGTATATTCTCATAAATTAGATCATGCATGCCCATATTCACGGTGGGATATTGAAGTTGTTCCAGACATGCATAGTTTTAAAATTTTAATGAAAGAATGTTCAGTTAAGCTTTTATGCAAAAAAAAAAAAAAATTAAAGTTGAAAACTTCATCATGAGATACATCATAGTTTCATGTTTTTTCACATACTTATGAAATAAATATTTTTAAAACTACCCTCCCTTTATTTTCAGAGCTCACTGGGATTTTATATCTCACCCCTTAGTCTTTTTATTTCCTTTGCATCTAAAGGAACTTGAGACGGGTTTAGCAACAAAAGAACAGTTCCAGACTCGTTGACATTTAAATTTGATATTTTTATTTTTATTTTCATTTTATGTTGCTATCAAACAATGGTCTTATATTTCCAGATGTGACATATTAAGAATGTGTTGAATAAATTGTAAAATATAATTGTTGAATGTAGTTTTCAATTGAATTTGAAGATTCTAAACTAATATTCGTTATTATTGGCTCTGTTTTTATTAAGGTGTATGGATCTAATTGTCAAGTTCTAGATAATTTGCATTGGGTGTTACAATACATTGATAAGAGGCAGCATGATTAGAGGATACATGGATCAGAGGTAACATAATCATAGGATACTTGGAACAAAGGTAGCATGATCAGAGGATACGCGGATCAAAAGCGGCCTGATCGGATGATATATGGATCAGAGGCAACATGATTAGATGATATATGGGTTAGAGGCAAGCTGAGGAAACAAAATCAGAGGCAAAAATAGAAGAAAAATTAGAGGTAACAAATGAGAAAACCAAAAGCATGCGTATTAGCCTTGGATGTGGGAACTGCGCATTTAAACTATAATTCATTCAATCACAATTTCCTAGGTTCCTAAGTCATTCATAAATGAAATCATCACAATAAAAAAATAACAACATGCATGAAATTTTAAATACAACTTTAAATGCATATTTCACAAAACTCCTATACGCTTAAAAGATCCATTTTCATCTCCGTCTCGGATTTTCAATAACCCAATTGAACCTAGTAAATAGTTTAATTGTAAATGACGATTTTTAATAGAATTAACCCAAGAACCTTCATTCCAAATAAATTTTAATCTAAAAAAATAACAGTTTTCCATAACTTTTAGATGTTGACTAAAACTAATATCAGACACATAAAAGTCATTTCTACAGTAACTAAAAGTAAAACTAAACCCAAAAAACCCAAACGAAAAAGTTAAACTTGTTCTAAGAAAAGAACTCATAGTTTGCAACTAATAGTTCCTTTCAATCCATGATGGGTTGTGGAAGATGTTTGCCCTATCAACTTGCAACTCATTCCGTCCTTTAGTACTAATTTGGTTGAATAGTAGAGATTGAAAGGAGAAAATAGACATGCAAGGGGTTGGGTGGAAGTAAAGGACTTTAGAATGGTTGTTGTCTTTCAAAATAAATTTGCGAAGAGGAGGAAAATTGATGAATGGATAAGATGATGAAAAGTAATCGGGTGTTGGTGTTTTCCTAATGTTTTTGAGAGCGTGTAACTAGAAGTTGAAGAAGATTGAATGGGAAGATGGGTTAGTACCCATGAGTGAAGGAGAAAGAGAGAAAAATAAAGGTGACATGTTATCTCTTTTCCACCTTGACTTGTTCATCCTATTACTTTCCTATTTTACCCTTGATTCTTTAATATTACTAAAAACACAACATTAACAATTACTAAAATTCTAGAAATTTTAATTAATACTTAAATCTTATAAATATTTTTAAGGTAGTGAAGGGCTATTACATTCTCCCCCTTTATAAAATGTTGTCCTCAAAATTTTAGAGTTTATCTATTGGATGAAGTATGGATTAATCATTTGAATAGCAAATAGATGGATCCATCCAAATCATTATCAATCTTGAAACATTGATTTGAGTATTCATAATAAATGTCAATCTTGAAACATTGATGTCCTCAAAATACAAGAGATGAAGGACACTAGTCCTCCGTTTACATAGAAATTTTTCCTTAGTATAGTTGAGGGTTTAATCAACTATTTTCAGTTGTACAAGTGTTCTTTACTCTGCCTCTTCAGGCTTTGAGTATTTTTCTATAGCCTCTCTAGGCTTTCTTTCCTAGAACTGTTCTTCAACATACTTGCATCCTTTTGTTGAGGTTAATGAGGGTTGTTGTACCTTTTTAGGTACCTCTTTGAGAATGCATGATTTACATTAGTTCTAGTTTGTGTTTGATTTAACACAAATTATATTTGTAGGATTCTAGCTCTCATTGAGAGGATGTTACATATTCAATCCCAAATTAGTTGAATTTATGCAAACACTTTGATTGATTTACATCAATTCAAATAACTCTATCTTGAGAGGATATGTCATTCATGCGTTTTAATGTTTCTTCTTTTTGCAGATATCCTTTTTCATTTTTTTAAATGCCCTTTCTCTCTTGATCTTTATGTTTATAAAAGGCTGAGTGAGTTCTTCTTAAATATAGAGAAGAAATGTCCGTTGAGGTATTTCTGTTGCAGGTCCTTTAGGGTGTGGCCTTTATACTTTAGGGTCAGGCCTTTGTACTTCACTTGCAGAAAGAAAACTTGCATCTTCATCTGTTTTATTAATTGAACCATTAAAGACAAATATATCTATTGAGCTCAGAACTGACTCCCATAAATCACTCCTTAAAATATGTATGACAATAAGATGAAAGAAATGGTACATGATCAGAGGCTATAATAGTAAGAGTATTTTCTTTTAGACCATTAGAGAAAACAAGTTATGAAAGGATGCAAATTATCAAATAAAATAAATTTTGTTAGAGCGTTGACTTTTTAAGAGGCGATGACTTTATTAGAGGAATGATCTGTTTTCGCACACGGGTCAAATACAATTGATAAAATGTAAATTGAGGTAATAACTCGAATCGTTTCACAAGGACTTCTGAAATAATAACCGAATTCAAAATTGAAATTAAAAAGGGGTTTTTTAGATATTTGATTTAACAGATGAGCAAAACGATTAATCCACTTATTCGAGTTTTATACCTATCGCAGATTCTATCAATGATTTTAATTTCTAATTTGTGATTCTATTCTTATTTGACTATAGAATTGATCAAACAAGCACAATCAATCCTATGTGAATTTGGTTTCTTTGATTGGATTAAGCATCACAATCATCAAAATATTACAATTAACGATCAAGCGTCGCAAAATTATAATTCAATTAAATTAGAAACCGAAACCAAATTTTGTCAACTAAATTTAATCAATCTTATTGAAATTCAAATTAAGCAATCAAAATATCAATAATAAAAAAGAATAGAATCATGAATAGAAATTGACAGTGTAACCTGAATCTCAAGGTGTTGATGAAACTCTAAACTCGTGGATTAATCTTATAAAATTAGCCTTCCATGAAATTAAAATAAAACTGTTTATTTCTTGTAGCAATTTGAATCCTAATTTTTCCATTCTTAGAAAAGAAAAAGAAATTGTCAATATATAGTACTTGATATTGGGTTTAGGGTTTAAAAACAAGTGACCGCTAATTAAAATTATTACAAAAATCTAGATTACGAAATCTGCAATTAAGGCCCAGTACAGTTCGTAATTGGTCTTTTCTTCCAACAAAAAAGTTGTAGCTCAGATTTTTATCTTTCCAACTCCTGCTCATATGCGCCAATCCTATATCCAGAGCTCAAGTTATGACCTACAGAGCGAGAAAAAGTCAAAATACAAATAATAAAATTATAATTCAAATTCGACCCAAAGTTTAGAAACAAGCTAAAAATATTAATCTAACCTATAAAGTGCTTTTAAAATACCAAACTAAAAAGCTAAAAACATGTGCCCAAATGCTATGATCAAATCCCCCACACTTAAACTTTTGCACTCCGAGCAAAACAATGCATGTTATTCCAAATATTCTTATGAATGGAAATTGGTGAGAGAAAACATATTTCTAGCTTAAGGCAATCATGAATAGTTTTGTTATCACAACCAAGACAAACAAGAGGACAAGTTAACTATAGAATGCATCATAAGAGATAGAGCCCTCCCAGGATATAAAATTATCTCAAAGTGTTTGGGCTACTGTTTACACTCAAAACACATCATGAAAGCTAGCACTACCATAGGCTTGACAAGCCTTTATAATCTATATTTGAAACACATGCATATAATGATCAAAATGTCTTTATTTAGGTTGTAATGTGGTCAAGGTAAGGGTGAGATAATCCTAAGGAGACTAGGGCTGAAAATCAAAGAGGATAAAGGAGTAATGATTAAGAGAGAAAAA
>NC_021160.2:23962212-23978637 GCF_000331145.2 Cicer arietinum | reverse complement strand
AAACTCTCAACATTTACAACCATAAAATCTGATGAAAAAGCATGCAATGCAATGTCCATTTTTTTTTATTTTTTTTTTATTTTTTACTTTTATTTATTTATTTATTTTTTTGAAATATAATAAATAAAATCATAACAAATAAAATCCTATATAATACCCCCACACTTAAATTACACATTGTCCTCAATGAAAGTAACAAGTATAAAATAAGAGTAAGGAAAGGGAGCTCCCTGTTTAAACTTCAGTGTATGTGGGCTTTTCCAAGGAGAGTTCTTCTATGGTAGCATCTTCAAGCACAGAGCTCTCATGGAATAGCTTGAGGCGTTGTCCATTTACTTTGAACATTTTTTGGTATTTTCACAATTTATTTCCACTGCACCATGAGGAAAAATGTTAGTAACAACAAAAGGGCCAATCCACTTCGATCGAAGTTTCCCAGCCATAATTTTCAAACGTGAGTTGAACAATAAATCTTTTTGGCCAATGGAAAATTTCTTCCTAGAAATCATCTTATCATGAAAGTACTTAGTTTTCTCCTTATAGATGCGAGAGTTTTCATAAGCTTTAAGTCTAAGCTCTTCAAGTTGTTGCAATTGAAGCTTTCTCTCCAAACCTGTTTTCTCCATCTCAAGGTTACAACTCTTGACTGTCCAATAAGCACGGTGCTCTATTTCTACTGGGAGGTGGCATGCCTTATTGGTGTTTTGTAGGTTGTTCTATAAGCTGAAAGAGCTTCTTCAAGTCGGTGACTCCAATCTTTCCTGTTTGGTTGCACCATCTTTTCTAAGATCTATTTGATTTCCCTATTTGAGACTTTAGCTTGCCCATTAATCTGGGGATGATAAGGTGTAGAAACTTTGTTCACAACCCCATACTTTCGAAGCAAAGCGTCCATGGTGCGGTTGCAAAAATGAGTGCCTTGATCACTTATGATGGCTCGGGGTATTCCAAACCTGCAAAAAATATTCAATCTGATAAAATCTACAACAACTTTAGAATCATTAGTCCTAGTGGGTATTGCTTCCACCCACTTTGAAACATAATCAACAACTAGTAAAATATAGACATAACCCAAAGATACAGGAAAAGGGCCCATAAAGTCAATGTCCCACACATCAAATACTTCACAGAAAACATAGGTTGTTGAGGCATCTCACTTTTAAGTTTGTGTATTTGTATTTGGGATGCATCTGCATGAAAGACTCCAGCAACTAGATAATTAACTAAATCAGCAAACCAAGGAGTTACCTCACCCAACTATAGCAGTTGCTCATCAGGGAAGTCATCTTGAATGGGGATAGGGTCCTCATCCATTTCTATTCTACTCAAATGATCTGCCACCAAATTTTCAGCTCCACTTTTATCTTTAATCTCTAAATCAAATTCTTGGAGTAACAACATTCATCGGATCAATATCGGTTTTGCTTTTGGTTTCTTCAACAAGAACTTCAAAGATGCATGGTAAGTAAAAATAACTACCTTCAAACTTAACAAATATGATCTAAACTTATCAAGTGCAAAAACAATAGCTAAAAGTTCCTTTTCAGTGGTAGTATAATTAGCCTGTGTAGAATCTAAAGTCCTAGAAGCATAATAAATAACATGGGCAGCCTTACCAACCCTTTGTGCAAGGACTGATCCCACGACATTGTTAGATGCAACACACATAATTTCAAAATGGAGGGTCCAATTTGGTGGCTGAATTACGGGAGTAGAGGTTAGTGCTGCCTTTAAAAAATCAAACACCTTCTTGTATTTGTCATCGAAGGTGAAACTAACATCTTTTTGCAACAAATTTGACAGTGGAAGAGATATCATGCTGAAATCCTTGATAAATCGCCTGTAAAAACCTGCATGGCCAAGAAAAGAACAAATCTCGCCGATGCAAGATGTGTAAGAAAAATTAGAAATCACATCAATTTTGGCATGATCCATTTCAATCCCATTTTTAGAGATCACATATCCCAAAACTATGCCTTGTTCAACCATAAAATGACATTTTGTGTAATTCAGCACAAGGTTAGTTTCAATACATCTATGCAAAACTCTATCTAAACTGTCCAAGCATGCATCAAATGAGGAACCTTACACAGTAAAATCATCCATGAAAACTTCAATACAATTTTCAATCAAATTAGAGAAAATACTAATCATGCAGCGTTAGAAAGTGCCAAGAGCATTGCATAGGCCAAAGGGCATCCTCCTGTAGGCAAATATGCCAAAAGGACAAGTGAACGTAGTCTTTTCTTGGTTCTCTGGTGCAATATGGATCTTAAAATAACCAGAAAAACTATCAAGAAAACACTAATGTGACTTACCAGCAATCGTTCAAGCATCTGATCAATGAATGGTAAAGGAAAATGATTTTTTCTATTTTCTTGATTTAGTCTCCTGTAATCGATGCATATCCTCCAGCTGTTCTGCACTCATGTGGGGATAAATTCATTATTTTCATTTCTAACCACTGTGAGTCCAGTTTTCTTTGGGACTACCTGCACCGAACTCACCTATTGACTATTAGAGATGGGGTATATAATGTCTGCTTGCAAGAGCTTGGTCACTTCTTTTTTTACAACATCTAGAATTAATGGGTTAAGTCGCCTTTGGGGATGCCTGACTGATTTTACCCCGTCCTCCAGTAGTATCCTATGCATACACATTGATGAGCTAATACCAGGAATATCGGCCAAGGTCCATCCGATTGCCTTCCTATGTTTTCTCAAAATCTGCAACAACTTCTCTTCCTGTTCATCTTCAAGTTTGGATGAAATAATCACAGGTAACTTGCCACTTCCTTCTTAATAAGCATATTTCAAATTTTCAGGAAGTGGTTTAAGCTCTATAGTCGGTGGTTGTTCAATGGAAGGTACAACACCAGTGGCCGAAGCTAAGTCTGCAAAATCAATTATGTTAGTAGAAATATCAGCACAATGATCAACTTGCAAGGTAGCTTTAATCTCAACACACACAGAGCACAATTGAGTATTTGTACATAATTCAGAAGTATAAAGTATCATCAAAACCAGACAATGAAGGAAAATCAGTGGCATGTTGGTTGGTACGACCTCGAAATAATCGGAATGTATCAGTTCTTTAAGAAATTAAATCAATTTCATACACACAGCGGAATTTAAATTGTGGCATACAAGATTAGCAAGTTCAAGCAGATTGATAGGAGATTAACCAAGATGCATGCAAGTCAAATTATCAGATTAAACAATATTACTTTATCACAGAATATGTTTAACATGCATCTAATATTAATCACATATACAGATATTGCAAGATAGAAAATTAAAGGAGTTAAGGGTTAGAGAAGATTGCACCAAGAATTTATACTGGTTCAGTTGTCAACTTGACAACCTACATCCAGTCCTGAAAATCCAAACGGATTTCAGATTTTCTTCTCCAATAGAAAGAATCAATTACAGATTGTCCAGTTTCATCCCCGAAACCTATCTATCTTAATGATCTCTTTCCTATTGATCACCCTCTGATCCTTGTAGATACTCAGCAATCTAACACAGAATCAAAGTACGACTCTTTCTTGTTGAGCACTCTCACCCAAGAAAGTAGCCACCAGTTTCTAGCTGGCTTTTCTCGCTTTCGTTTCGTTTCAAAGTATTATTACAAACAGAATAAAGGAAGAACAAAAAGAAGTCTTCAATCTTGGTCAATGTGACTTCTCACAATTCTGGATATTCAAAGATTGTTCATGAGAACCCTTGTCTTTCAAGATCACTTTTCCAGCTCTCTTATTGATTGTTGATAATCTCTTTGGTTGTGATCTAGAAAAGCAATCTCAGTGTATTAACCAAGTGTTATTGAGAGTTCTTTTGTATATCAAGAATATTCAAAGTGTATTTCAGATTGTTATATTGTTATTGAAAGAATGATTGAAGACAGTTTATATAGTTTCTGAAAAACATATTAATCAATCGATTTACCAATCGATCTCTTAAAGTGATAAAACCAGTCTAATCGATTTGCCAATCGATTATCGTGTGTCTTGTTTTTCTTGAATCTTGAAACCATATAAGACAATCGATTTGCCAATCGATTCTTTAAACAATAATTTTCAGTAATTATGTTAAGACTGATATGAATCGATTTCGTAATCGATTGCAGATGTTATGTTCAAACTGAAACACATATCAATCGATTCCATAATCGATTTATCAAATCTTCATAATCGATTAACAAATACTTAAAATCGATTTGATCACACGCTCAGAGTTCACTGGGTTTTCAAAAGGTTCTGTCAATCGATTTGCCAATCGATTGAGTTTAAGTCAGTGACTCAGCTATTTTGATACTAATCGACGTGCCAATCGATTTGTATGTATTTGTCTGAAAACGTTCTTACCTGGGATTTGGTTCAATCGATTTCCCAATCGATTTCGACCAAATTTAACTTGATTGAAATATTACAACATAGATTGTCCAATCGATTTGTATGTGATTTCCCAATCGATTTCTTTCAATCAGGTTTATTTGTGAAATGTATAATCGATTTGTCAATCGATTACCCTCAAAACTGGGGTGCTACTGACTTGTGCAATTTTCATTTCTAATTTAGTCAGTCGATTGCCCAATCGATTATACCAACACAAACAGTTGTGTTTCCTTACACCCTTGTTATGAAATCGATTTCCCAATCGATTTGCTTCAGTCAAAAATCAACTTTTGTTGATTTCTTGTGTTCCAAGCAACATGTTCCAAGTGTGTAGGATTTGATTGTTGTTCCTGAAATCTTGCTCAATTCAAATATTATATTTATCATGTGGTGTATGAACATTGTTGATTTGTTAATTATGTCAAAATTAGGATTCAAAGGACTAAAGTCCAACATGGCAAACATATCGGGGTAAGTGTCATCAACCAAATCAGCAAGCAATTCAATTTGAAAAATAGAATGCTCTTCCATGGGGTGTTTCATAGCATCAAAGATGTTAAATTTTACAATGCTATCACCAAATTCCATGGAGAGTGTTCCAGCATGCACATCAATTTTTGTTCTAGCAATTTTCAAGAATGGTTTGCTTAAGATGATAGGCGCCCTGTTGGACTTATTCTCTCCCTCCATGTCCAGAATGTAAAAATCTGCAGGAAATATCAATTCATTAACTCGAATAAGTACTTCCTCCACAAGTCCAGCGAGACGAGCATTGCTCCTATTCACCAATTGAATGGTAACACATGTACTATGTAAAGGTCCAAGAGCAAGAAAGTTAAAAATATATGTAGGCATAACATTAATGGAAGCTCCAAAATCTAACATAGCATTTTCAAATTGACTATTGCCTATGGTACATGGAATTGAAAAAGTTCCCCGATCTTTTCATTTATGAGGCATGGGCTGAATGATGGCTGAAACATTTCGCCCCATGTTTACTCTTTCATTACATTTTAACTTTCTCTTGTGTATGCACAAATCTTTTAGAAATTTTGCATATCTTGGTATCTGTTTATTTGCTTCAAGAAGGGGAATGTTCACTTCCACCTTCCTAAATGTATCCAAGATCTCGTTGTCCGTATCTGCCTCGTTCATTTTCAAAGTATCCTTAACAACCTTGTTATTTTTCACTACAGTTTCAGGTACCTTTGGTATTTCAACACCTTTCCCAAACCTCAATGTAATTGAACTGACATTGGGAGCATTTGTATTTACTACTGACTGTGCAGGCAATTGGTTTGACCCCTGAGTTTGCAATTGATTGATTGAAGTGGCTAGTTGACCAGTCTTTGTTTCCAAATTTTGAATGGTGGAATCTGTTCTTTGTTGAAATTGGAGATTCTGGACAACCATTTGTTTAACGAGGTCCTCTAATGAAGGTGCATTGTTTTGTTGTTGAGGAATATTTTGTTGTTGCTGCCTAGGTTGTTGTTGTGCATATGAATTCCCCCATCTCAAGTTGGGATGGTTTCTCCAACCAGGATTGTACCTGTTAGATGATAGATCATAGTTGTCTTGAGGATTGTATATATTTGCTGCATATGCTTGAGGAGCATCAACAATTGGATCTTCTTGCAATGTAGGACATGAATCTGAAGGATGTTATGGAGAAGTGCAAATACCACAAACCACTACTTGGGTTTTACCTATTGCCAATTTTTTTACTAAAGATGTAAGCTAATCAAGTTTTCCTTCTAAATTTTTGTGGGAAGAAGCTTGAATTTCATTCACCATTTGTCAACACTATTGAATTGCTTCTAGTTGTAAACTGCTGAGAATTAATGGACATGTTTTCAATCAAATCCCTTGCCGCTTCTGGGGTCTTATCGACAAGTGCTCCCCCACTAGCAGCATCCAGAATGCTTTTATCCATAGGTAGCAAGCCTTCATAAAAATATTGGTTGAGCAACTGTTCATAAATCTGGTGATGAGGACAGATTGACACTAATTTCTTGAATCTTTCCCAATACTCATGTAATGATTCCCTGTCAATCTTGAGGCAGGGAAGAATTTTTCTAAAAACAATATCTTGAGATCATTCCAACTTGTAACAGAACCTGGTTGAAGGTAGTATAACCAGTCCTTGGCAGCATCTTGGAGTGAAAATGAGAAGGCTCTCAGCTTAATATGGTCTTCTGTGACTCCTTGAGGGTTCATGGTAGAACACACAATATGGAATTCCTTCAAGTGTTTGTGGGGATCCTCATCTGCAAGATCATTAAACTTTGGAAGCAAGTGTATTAAACCAGATTTAAGTTCAAATGGTACAGTAACTTCAGGATATATCATACATAATACATTATAATTGACATTAGGAGCAACAAGTTGTCTTAAGGTTCTATTATTCGCATCAACCATATTTTGCAACAAGTTGTCAATTTCAGTATGTGACTTCAACTCGTTAACACTAGCAGCTCTATTAAGTCTACGACGTAAATGAAATGTCCTATCTATTTCATGTTCAAGAGAATAAAGATTTACAGAACTAGTCCTAGTCATGCATCACCATAACAATGCAATACAAAATAACAATTCTGAAAATTCCAATAATGTCCCAAATGCTAAAATTGAAGTGAAAAATCGAAAACCCTATCAAATAAAATCCAAAAAATATAAAAATACCACCAAAAATTTATAAAAATCAAATAAAGACAATGCAAATTTTTTGGGAAATTGTGGAGAATATGAAAAATTCAAAAAAAGTCTAAATAAAGGAATTTGGGATTTTGACCGTCGTTTCTGTATAAGGAACTTATACGAATTCATATTCCTTGATTTCTATCTGATTTTCTGTTCGGAGCAATCCGAGACAGTCGCCTAATAACTCGAATCGTTTTGCAAGGACTTCTGAAATAATAACCGAATTGAAAATTGAAATTAAAAAGGAGTTTTTTAGATTTTTGATTTAACAGATGAGCAAAACGATTAATCCACTTATTCGAGTTTCAGACCTATCACATATTCTATCGATGATTTTAATTTCTAATTTGTGATTCTATTCTTATTTGACTATAGAATTGATGAAACAAGCGTAATCAATCCTATATGAATTTGGTTTCTTTGATTGGATTAAGCATCACAATCATCAAAATATTACAATTAACGATCAAGCGTCGCAAAATTACAATTCAATTAAATTAGAAACCGAAACCAAATTCTATCAAATAAATTTAATCAATCCTATTGAAATTCAATTTAAGCAATCAAAATATCAATATAATCAAATAAACAATAATAGAATCATGAATCGAAATTAACTGTGTAGCCTGAATCTCAAGGTGTTGATGAAACTATGAACTCGTGGATTAATCTTATAAAATTAGTGTTCCATGAAATTAAAATAAAACTGTTTATTTCTTGTAGCAATTTAAATCCTTATTTTTCTGTTCTTAGAAAAGAAACAAAACTGCTAATATATAGTAATTGATATTAGGCTTTAGGGTTTAGGGTTTAAAAACAAGTGACCCGCTAATTAAATTTATTACAAAAATCCAGATTATGAAATCTGCAATTTAGGCCAAGTAAAGTTCGGAATTGTTCTTTTCTTCCAACACAAAAGTTGTAGCTCAGATATTTATCTTTCCAACGTTTGCTCATATGCACCAATCCGATATTCAGAGCTCAAGTTAGGACTTACAGAGCAAGAAAAAGTCAAAATACAAATAATAAAATTAAAATGCAAATAATAAAATTATAATTCAAATTCGACTCAAAGTTTAGAAACAAGCTAAAAATATTAATCTAAGCTATAAAGAGCTTTTAAAATACCAAACTAAAAAGCTAAAAACATGTGCTCAAATGCTATGATCAAGGATACATAATAGTTCAAAGTCATATGATCAAATGCTTTATGAGACTATCAAAGGCAGATGTAGTAACTTACTTGTAATACGTATCAGAGGCAGAAGAATTCTTATTACACTTGTTAGAGGTATAGGCAGATTATTCTTTACGCTTGTCATAGGCAAAGGTAGAAGATTTCTTGTTACGCTTGTCATAGACAAAGGCCGATTAATTCTTGTTACACTTATGTATCAGAGGCAAAGGAACATAATTCAATTGGAATTATTATCAAAGGCAACTGAGGTACCACGTTAATTGAATCTTAGAGTCAGTTAAAGCTTACAACAACAAGGGTGTGTGCCACCAGACTTACAATGTCAAGCTGAAGTGAAGTTTTGGTTTCTTTTGCCTTTATCCACTCATCAGAGGATATAACTTATATTGCAATGCATCCTCTTCTATACTTGTTTTCGCATTATTTCTTCTGCTCTTTGCTCCAATAGAAGATCTCTAAATTACTTGATATCTAGGCTACTTTGAAAAGCTATTAACATAACTTTTTCCTTTAATCTACACACTTTAGCATATAGTTAAGGGATAATTGTTCTTTATTTATATGTATTTGTTATCATCAAAACATCATCTATAGAATTGAATTTCAAAATACTTTGCACTAACAATCTCCTCATTTTTTATGATAACAAATAACTATACAATTAATGAATAATTTTCCTTCACAATGTAAGGTTTTTAAAAGAAGGCTCATCCTAAATGATGTATTACGGTATTGTTTGGCTTGATGTCACAAACAGATGCAGATATTCTACTAATGATGTATTACTTTATGTTTTACTTTTCTTCCATTTATCATTATTGAAAAGGGTGAGTTTATAGAGGTTACATCAAGCCAAACAGACATAAGAAACACAAGAAGAGAAAAAAAACAAAAGTAAACAATCATGACACAAACAAAAGATGACATAAGTAAACTTAAATGAAAGCTTCAACGTAACAGAGATAAGAGTAAAAATAATAGAGAAATTTTATTAAAGAGAAAGCGATTACAATTCTAGTGTATTCACTAATACTTCTTTCTAACAGATGATGAATATTAGTAAATTATGAGAAAACAAATGCTCTGCAAGAATGCTTCATCTTGTTTTTCATAAAAATAATAATAGTCCTTTCGACTAGATTTTGTAAAGCCATTTTTGAAGAAGATAAATACATTTAAGAAAAGATTTTTTTTTAAATATTCTACTACACGATAAAGTGCTCACTTAAGAGACCAAACTTTGATACCAATTGAATGTGTTGGAAAAAAATGGGGCATATGAATTGTGTTTAATGTTTTCAATACTATTTGCTTTTCTTCCAGAAAACCGTTCTTTTATCAAAACGTTAAACTTACTATTTAAAGAGTTTTAGAGAGAATGTGGTTTAATCATAAATAACTAAAAAGGGATGTTTAAAAAAGACTAAAGATACACATATTATTATACTAGTTCGCAACAAATTGTTGTTATCTCTTGTCATCCCCTTATAGAGAGATTTTGCCTCGGTACATTCGAGGGCTTAATCCACTATTTCCATTAATAGTTGTATAAGTATTGTTTACTCTAGCTCTTTAGGATTTAAGTATTTTTATATAGTCTCTCAAGGCTTTCGTTCCCAGAATCGTTCTTCAGTATATAAACATCCTGTCATTGAGGTTCATGAGGGTCATTGTACCTTTTTAGGTACCTCTTTGGAAATGAAAGGTTTGTGCCATTATCAGGCTGATTTACATCAGTTCTAGTTTGTGTCTGATTTGACACAAATTATATTTCTAGGATTCTAGCTCTCATTGAGAGAATGTTACATATTCAATCATATATTAGTTGAAGTGTATGAAAATACTTTGACTGATTTACATAAATTCTAATACCTCGTTAATCCTTAACTAGAAATAGTTTTATCTCATATTGAGCTTACAAATTAAAAAGTAAAAATGGTAAAAACACTAAGGAGTTTCATTACAACACAAAACAATGTAGAAATTGAGGGTTACAATGAGAAAATACGAGATATAATAATTTTGGCAGCAAGAATAACAAACATCAACAATAATAGAACCGCGCTTAAGCTCCAAATCTTCAAGAATTAATGTGAATGGCTCCAAAATGAGTTGATAATGGAAGATGATGATGGATTGTAGTGAGAGTTTTGTCCTTATATAGAATGAGTGTAGTACATTATCTTTCCTTAAAAAAGTAGTGTCAACTTGACCTTTTTTTAAATTATTTTCTAAAAGGAAGTGGTTTAGCCTGTTATACCAAGCTCTTGGAGCGTGTTTTAAACCGTACAAAGATTTCTTTAGTTTGAAGATATGGTATGGAGATTCATTATCTAAAAATCCATGAGGTTGTTTGACATAGACTTCTCCATTTATGTAACCATTTAAGAAATCACTTTACACATCCATTTGATACAAAGTGATTTTATTAAAAACTACAAACAAAAGTAAAATTTTAATAGCCTCTAACCTTGCCACCGAGGCGAAAGTTTCATTGCAATCAATACCTTCCTATTGATTGTATCTTTGGGCTACAAGTCTAGCTTTGTTTCTAACTACTTCACCTTCTTCATTGAGTTTGTTTCTAAAAACCTACTTGATTTTGATTGGCTTCGTTTCTTTGGGTTTGGGGACTAGAACCCATACATGATTCCTTTTAAATTAGTTCAGATCTTCTGGCAAAGCTAGTATCCATCCATCATCTAATTGTGCTTCATCTATGGATGTAGGTTCAATTTTATATAGTAGTCCAAACGAAAATGTCTCCTTAAGAGTAGATATGGTTTTCAAGGGATCATTTGTGTTTACTATGATAAGAGAGTTTGGATGAGAGAACTTGTATTCTCATCCAGTTTTGGATTCATGATGTTTTTTTATTAGAGTTGTTAGGTGCACCTTATGATTCACTTTGGACTGAGTTTGACACTTCTACATTTTTATCTAGTTCATCTAAAATATATGGTTCCTCTGAAACATGTAGGTCTGCAAAGTCTACGTCTAACTTTGATTTTTTATAGTCAAGCTTTTTTTCATTAAACTTGATGTGGATTGATGCACTTTTGAGATTGGGAGTCAAACTTGCCAAGATTGCCTTTGGTGTTAAAGATATAGCAAATACATCCAAATTAATGAAAATATGAAATGTTGGGCTTTATTCCCTTCCAAAATTCATTAGGAGTCTTACTGAGAATAGGTCAATAATAGATTTTATTATGAATGTAACACATAGTGTTCACTGCTTCTCCCATAAGTGTTTGAAAACGTTCATTTCGTGAATCACGTTGTTTGTCATTCCCTAAAGAGATCTAATTTTCCTTTCGAAAACACCGTTTTATTGGTGTGTTCTAGGAAAAGAAAAATTATGTAAGATGTCATTCTCTTCACAAAAAAATTTCTAAAAGTTTGTTTTCAAAATCACCTCCAAGATCACTATGAATCATTGTTATACAAAAACCTTTTTCATTTTGAACTTGTTTGCAGAAGGTAGTGAATAATTTATGTGACTCATATTTGTGCTTTAGGAACTTTACCCGTGTCCAAATAGATTAATATGTAAGAGTTCAACTGGTCTAGATGTGGAAACAACGTTTTTAGAAGAAAAAAAGGGTTTTGTTTCTTTCCCTTTCTAACATGACTCACAAATAACATTTGATTTGTACTTAAGATTAGGTCGACCTCTGAATAATTTAAGTTTTTTTTAATTTTAATATTAACCCCTAGTTGGCATGTCCTAATCTTTTGTGCCATATTAGTTGTTGGTCTTTGCAGGTATAAGTCATTTGACTTGTTGTTTGTTTAAATCAAATAAATTTATTTTGTAAATGCTGTTTTTTCTTTGGCCAGTAAATAGTATGAATTCATATGTTTGACTTATTGGCTTACATGAATTTTGATTGAGGACAACATCATAACCATTGTCGCTTAATTGACTTATGCCCAGTAGATTATGCATTAGTCGTTTTACAAATAAAACATTCTTAATAAAGGGAAGAGAACCATTACCTACTGTGTCGTGACCAATGATCTTACCCTTTTGATCACCATCAAATCCTACAAATTCTCCGTTCTTAAAGGTTAGTTCTTGGAACATAGATTTTTATCCCATCATGTGTCATGAGCATCCACTGTTCATGTACCATGACTTAAGTTTTGAAGAAACCTGTTTTTTTTTGTTGAGAAACTCATTTAACATATCTACGAGTTCACTTTGAGATAAGTTAGAGAGTACCAAAATTTCTTCATTAACAATTTAAGAGTCAGAGTTAGAGTCAATATCTTCCAATAGAGCCATGTTTACATGCTCTTCATCTTCATCAAATGATTCATCAGAGTCATCCCAAATTTCCATAAGACGTTTCTTCTTATTCTTGAAGTATTTCTTGTGGGATTTTTCGTTTCCCAAGTTTATGATTTGAAATTCTCTAGCTCCTTGCATTCATAGCAGATTAGATTTCTTTTGCCTAGTTTTCAATACCTTCTTTGTTATTTTGAGACCGTCTGAAATCCCTTTTGGGAAAGGATTTTTATTTGTTGTTCCATACGAGCTATATTTTTTTTTTTGAGATAAAGAACAACTCTTCATCATGTGAATCTTCACTCTGATCTTTCCATTCACTTTTCTCTAAGTCTTCAGTTGCTTGCAAAGCCTTAGAACTTGTCTTATTTCCTTGGGATTTGAGAGCCAGGGATTTTGACTTCTTCTTGGGCTTACTTTAACTAGTTCAATCTCATGGGATCTGAGCGAACTCATTCACTCTTCTAGAGGAAGTTTGTTTAGGTCCTTGGCTTTTTGAATAGCTGTTATCTTTGGTCTCCACTCACTGGGAAGACTTTTGAGGATCTTTTTAACGTGATTGGCGATAGTGTAGCTCTTCTAAAGAACCTTCAGTCCAAAAACCAGAGTTTGGAATCTGGAAAATATTTTTTCAATGTCTTCATCTTTTTCCATCTAAAAGAGTTCGTACTTTTTGATGAGTAGATTAGCTTTAGCTTCATGTACCTTCTTGTTTCCTTCGTACTTAAGAATGAAAGAATCAAAGGTATTCTTAGTTATTGTTTTGTTGCTGCATTTTTCAACCTCCTTGAAGTTGATAACATTCATCATGGAGGTTATGGTTTTATGATGCATTTTGTATTGTTTCTTTTGGTCAACGTCGAAGATCTTTCTTAGTATTTCAATACCAGCAACATCTTTTGGAGCTTCATAACCATCTTCAACCATGTCCCAGATTTCAAGATCGTGAAAGATGTAGAAGCTTTTGAGTATGTCTTTCCAGTACTTGAACCTTTCTCCATCAAACAGAGGAGGCCTATTAACGTTTCCACATGTAACTTCTTCACCATATTTAGCCATACAAGATAGATATTTTTATTCAAACATGGTTAAGCGCTCAACTTTGAAACCGAGCTCTGATACCAATTTTAGAACGAAAAGAACACAAGAAAGAAAGGGTTTAAATTGTGCTTTTAAAGATATTTTATATCGCTATACTAAAGTAAAGAAATTAGTGCAAGTGAACAAAAACAGAGTAGAGAGACACATCGATTTATCCTTGTTCACCACCAACACGATATCTACGTCATCTTGAAGGTTTTAATCAACTAGTGTACCATTGAATCAAACTTAAACTTGAACACCTACTACTTACACTGATTGTGTTCAATCTTCTCAACCATCTAGCTTAGTACAATCAAGATGTTGACGAAGGCAGCCGCTATTGGGCCAAGTTACAACAATTTTTTTGTTGAGTTTTTTGAATTAGCTCTCGCATAGAGTGTTTACAAATTTGTTACTTCAGAACTTCTCATATCACTAGAGTGAAATAGAATTCTATTGAGCAAGAGTGAAAATATGCTTATTATTTGTTGCTTGTATCTTTATTCATTGAGGGCAAAACTTATTTTATAGAGAAGAATTAAGGTTTCTAGTTGTTGTCCTGATTGAAAGAAATGAACATAATTCATGAAGTTTCATATCGTATCTTTGTGGAATTTAATTTCCATAAAAATTTCAAAAATCTAATCTTATAATGATTCAACGTATCTTGTTTAAAATTTAGGGATGCAGAGGGTACGATGGTCATAACATGTCTTAAGATTTTCAAATAAGTAGTTGATTCAGGATGTTTATCAGAGGACGTGAAATTGTTTTGTCTTCTTTGGAGTTTGACTTTTTCATAGAGTTTACTTTTTTAGAGTGTTGACTTTTCAAAGCATTAACTTTTCCATAGTGTTGGCTTTTAAGAACGTTGACTTTTTGGAGGATACATAATAATTCAGAATTAGACGCTTGATGTGTTTATCAGATGTAGAGGCAGTTACTTGCTTGTCACACTTATCAGAGGCAAAGGCATATTATTTTTTGTTAGCTTGTGTATCATAGGCAAATTATTTCTTGTCAGCTTTTGCATCAAAGGCAGAGGAGCAAAATATTTCTTGTTGAGTTCACTAGAGGAAATTTAACTACGACATTGCTTTGTGTTTCCAAACGCAATTGGTATGCAACGTTGTTTTACGTATCAGACTTGGAGAAACAAAATGAGGAGAAGTCGTGTTGTATCTTTGTCTTCGTCCATTTATCAGGGGATACATTGAAAGTCTATTAAACTAATATTTGATCTTGAACATGTGCACTTAATCACAATGTTAGAGCATTACATTGTCCCCACAAAATATTTTGTTATCATCAAAACAAGTGAGAAGCATATTTCCTTAAATCAACTTGGTTCCAACATTGTTGTCATTCTACTTTTGGGTTGACTATCATTGTTAATAATCCCTAAGCTAATCAATGAAAAAGCATTTCACCTCACTTTTCACATGACTGCTAGTATAAGTAGCCCCTAAGCTAATTAGTGACATGACACTTTATTTTGGTTAATTTATTAAGCTAAGCTATTAATTCCTTCTTTTTCTTGTCCTTTAATGTCTAAATTTTTCTTTTTCAAATAACCTTTATTAAGGGCTTGGTTGACTTCAATCATGCTTAATTGTAAAGACAACAACCAAAAGCTTTTGCTCTTGATATTCAAGTGTTATATCAATCTAATTATAAACTGAATAACCATCGAGGAAATAGTAATACACCTTGCCTGCCAATCTATCCAACATATGTTTAATGAAGAAATTATAGCTGGAAGTGTTTCATTCTCCCCCAAATATACATATTTCAAATAGGGGAAGTTGTTTCAACTCAAGAACAAGGGGAGATTGAATGGATGACACATTATTTTTAAACTATCACTAGTGAGCTCTAGTGATTCATGCCTTCTAGTCTAGAGCTTAGGTGGAGGTCATTCTGGTTCCTTGAGCTCTGCTATCTCATTTTGCAACTGGTCCAATTCATCAAAGTGTTCACACTCTAGAAATTCTTGTTGTTTGCAAAATTTCTTATGCACAAATGAATCTACAGACTTGACAAGTAAGCATTCCTCATGTCCTTCATCAGGGTACTTCATGGATCTTTGAATATTTAAGGTGATGTATTGGTCATTCACTCTCGTAGTCAGCTACCGTTTTTGTACATCAACAAGTGTCCTTCATGTGGCTAGGAAAGTCCCTCCCTATAATGATAGGAATTTTCTCACCAGCTTCAAAGTCATAGATGATAAAGACTGTTGGAAATACAGACTTATCAACCCTGACAAATACATCATTTATTCTCCCTTCCGGATGATAAATGGACCTGTCAGCCAGTTGCATGTTGATTGTAGTGAGCTAGGCTTAACCTATTCCAAGCTGCTTGAAAATGGATTTAGGAATTAGATTGATGCTAGCTCCCAAATCACAAAGTGCTTTCCCACAATAGATACCACCAATGGAACATGAAATAGTGAAACTACCAGGGTCTTGCATTTTTGTAGGGAGCTTTTGTTGCAGCATAATATTGCACTCCTTAGTTTCTCCACCACATTTTTTCTAATTCTTTGGGGGAATTGAGGTAGTGAAACTTTAGGAATTAGCTTAGGCATGCTTGCACATGCTGAATCATCTTTCTAATTATGCACTATTTCTCGTTGAAGGGTAGACTCCTCAATTTTTGGTTCTACATCCACTCTATTGTTCTGCACTTTCTCATTATGCTCGATAATAGTCAATAGTCTCCCTCTCTTTTTTAGCATTGTCAATCTAT
>NC_021160.2:23948371-23962017 GCF_000331145.2 Cicer arietinum | reverse complement strand
CCCAACCTAATGTCCTTGACCTACTCCTTACCTTTTACTAACTAAGAAGTTAGACTTACTGTATTGCTAGGAAGAGAACAATTTGGTCTTCCATTCACAACAATAGCTAGTTGGCCCAATTGAGTCTCTAAGTTTGTGATTGTTTCTCCTTGTTGTTGAATAGTGGCCTCAATTTTATCCATATGAGAGTATATCTTAGCCTTGTAAGAATCTGTCTTGACTAAGATTCCCTTCAACAATTCTTTTGAGGATGGTTCCTTTGTTGCTTGACTTGGTACTGGTGGAAAACTAAGAGGATAAGTAGATTTTGCTTGTTGAGCACTCCCTTGATTACTCCATGAAAAGTTTGGGTGATTTCTTTACCCTGGATTATAGGTGCTTGAGTATGGGTTGTTTCTTCATAAACATGTGATCCCCTATAATATACACAGGCTACAACATTTACAGTAGTAAGTACCATTGTTACTCGTGATGCAGTTGTTGGTCCAGGTGTTGCAACAATGTTCTTCAATAAATTAGTCAATGTCGTGATTTGTGCTGCAAGGGTTGTATTCTCACCAACTTCATGAACTCCAACCAATTTCTTGGCTGTAACTGCCCTAGCAGCAGACCACTAATAGTCGTTTGCTGCTATGGTCTTAATAAGCTCCACACATTCTTCATAAGACTTGCTTAATAAAGCTCATCTTGATGATGCATCAAGCATTAACCTTGTTGAGGGTACCAAAACATTATAAAAGGTTTTCATTTGGATGCCAAATGGTATCTCATGATGAGGACCCTTCATAAGCAAATCTTTAAAACTTTCCTAAGCCTCAAACAAAGTTTCATCTTCAATTTGCCTAAAAGTGGTAATGTCATTCCTCTTCTTGGCATTTAATATAGGGGAAATACTTCACCAACAATTTTAATTCCATATTCTACCATGTAGTTACTGAAGGGAGTTCCAATGAGTTCAACCAAGCCTTCGTTATATTCTTTAGTGAGTAAGGAAACAATCTTAATCTGAAGCAATTGTCAGGGACACCAACAATCTTGAAATTACTTGCAACCTCCACAGACTATTTTGGATGAAGATAGGAGTCCTCGGTACCAATTCCTCCAAATTTTCCAATGGCTTGTAGTTTTTAGAACATCATTGGCTTCAATTCAAATTAAGCCACTTCAATGTCAGGCCTCAAAATACTTATATCATGTGTTTGATGATCAAAGACAACATATGTTTGAGTAACAATTTTTAAATAAATTTATGATTAGAAATTAAAAGTTAAATAAGAGAAACTGTTATAACTTCAAATGATTAAAATGTATTAAGGATTGAATTTAGTAATAATTTTGTTTGCATGTGCTAGTATGATGTAGCAATCTTGGGATCAAATTGACCTTAGTGATTTTCTAGCTCAGTCATCATAATAATTAGTGGGTTATTACCATCCTTAGGTTCACACACTACACACCATATCATGCTACGCTTTATTGTAACAAATAAGCTTCATTTTGCACTTAAATATTATTCGTAATCATTTAACATTAATATATTTTCCTAGCATATTAATGTAATCCATATTAAATCAAGCAACTTCCTTCTTTGTCATTTTCCAAGCTCAAAAGACTAGCAACAAAACCTAAGTGATCATTTTAAGTTTTAATGATTTGATTTAAAAAAACTTGTTTAAGAGGAAACTAATCACACTACAACATATTAAAATGCAAACTTCATCAATACCTCATTAATCTTTAACTACAAAGAGGTTTAGCTCATATTGAGCATAAACATCAAAAAGTAAAAATGGTAACGAAATAAGTAGTTCATTACATTACAAATCAATTAATGTAGAAATGGAAGGTTACAAAGAGGAAATATGAGATACCATATTGTTGGCAGCAAGAACAACCAACATCAACAATAATACAACCTCCCTTAAGCTCCAAATCTTAAAGAATAAATGTGAATGACTACAAAATGAGTTGGTAATCGAAGATGATGATGGATTATAGTGAGAAACAATGGAATTTGAAAATTAAGGTTGGTGCAGACGCTGAAAATCATGTTAAGCGTCTCTATCCTAGCTTTTCATACTTTTTTCCTTATATTGGACAAGTCTAGTACATTCTCTTTTCTCTTTTAGGGCATTTTTCCTTTCTTCCAATAAAGATTCCATTTTCCCAATAACCAAAAGCAGGGACATGTCATTAAGGCAATAAATTTGTCCTTATCCTTAGCTGAAATACCTTCAAATTTAGGAACAAATTTACTCCCTATTTGGACTCACAATTATACGCTCCTTTGATACTCTTAAATAGTGCACTAGAGTATCGTAGAAACTTGTAGCACATTCCCATATTTCTCTATTAAATGCTTCCTACACAAATAAATACAACACATCATCAATTAAACTTATAATTATTGTAATTTATTAAAATACATTGATACTTAATTAATTAGCAAACTACGTCTACTTGTGCTAATAACCCTTAACATAAGCTTAATATTGTCACAAATTAGAACTAAAAATAGATGCAATAACTCATATTTCTAAAAGTTATCACTAGGTCAATTGGGAAACCTGCACAATAGTTTGGCCGTGTAGATAGTATCGGGTCTAATACAATAAGTGATATACTTGAGGCTGCCAACAATGATCATATACTCGTTTTGTCTACAACATTCACCAGTGTTTTTGAAAATTTTTACACTTGGATCATATTGTGTGAAAGCATTTTTACAATCAAAGTAATTGTATTGCTTTAAGATCTTTTATAGATAGTGAAACTGATCCAAAGAAATTCCCCTTTTCTAACATAGAAATCTTGATGCCAACAAGTACACTCACTTCTCCGAGGCCTTTCATATCAAAGTTGTTATATAATAATGATTTCACAATATTTATAGCAAAAATGTTTTAGACCATATAATCAAGTTATCAAATTTTTCATGCCATTGATTAGGATCTTGTTTGAGACAATACAAAGACTTATCTAACTTATAGGCCCTATTTTCTTGTGCATGACTCAAAAAACCTTAGGTTGCTCCATATAGATTTCTTTTTCCAAGTCACCATTCAAAAAGCCAGTTTTGACATCCATTTGCTATACCTCCAAGTTATGAATAGAAGCAATCAAAATTAATACCCTAATAGATGTAATAATAGTGACAGGAGAAATCTATATTTTCTCTTTTTCTAAAACCTTTAACTACAAGGAGAGCTTTGTATTTCTCAATAGTTTTAAATGTCATGTCTTGTTAAACTCTAGAAAATCCATTCAATTGTTTATAGCTTATTGCCCCAATTCTGCATACAAAGACAACAAAGCTTCTTGAAGATTTGATGGATCATCTTTTAATGTATAGATCGTATAATCGGATCCATAGTTTTTAACACCTCTTTCTCTCTTACTTATTCGAGGTTTTGTTTCGCCTTCTTTGTTGCTTTCAATGCTCTTATTCATGGGAACATGACTAGTTCTAGTGGCCCCACTATTTCTCAATTTGAAAGAGAATCTATAAAGCCAACATCATTTGACTTTATGAACACTTTAATGTTTAGGTCACAAAACCTATAAGCTTTGAAATTAATTGCATACTCAATGAATACATATTCATAAGATCTACTAGCCAGTTTGACTCGATTGGGATCAGGGATCTTGACATAAGTCAGACAACCTATAACTACCCAGATTTTGATACAATACATTTCATAAAGATGTTTTTTTTTAAAATGTAATAAATTTTTTTTCTCTTAGGAGTTATATATCATGTAATAAAGAAAAATTTCGCTAGAAAATAACTTAATATCATTTTTGTAAAGGAACACACTGCAATTTACTAGATATCATTATTATATGTTTTTTCTTGCAAGGATAATTTGCTAATTGTTAGAAAAATATTAACTTACGTCCGAAAATAGAGTAAATTTTCTTTAAGTGAAAAAAAAAAAAAAAAAGGTTGATTGAGTCAAATTTTTCCTAGCGGAAGGAACCTCATCTCCTCATTTCTATTTAAAATTAACGATGAAAAGTAAATAAACTTTAGAAACGTAGCACTTCGGTTTTATCAATGCAAACATTACTTATAAGTCAAAATCCCTTTTTTCCCACATGCGTGCACCAAACAATCATCATTCATGCAACTCTTGGAATCATTAGTACCCAAATACATAAATATTAGTGTAACGGGTCAGTTCATCCCACGACAAAACTTAACCAAATAATAAGTTAACATTCATAAAATATGAATATAAAATATTTCTGTAGTAAAAGAATTAAAGAAATTGGTGTTTTTATAATTCAAAAAGATGTATCAAAAGTCATAAAATGCATCTAAATAAATCAAGTAGCAACTCACCTTAGAACAAATAATTAGATAAAAAAAATAACAATAAAACATGTGCAAGTTATGGATGCTCCTAAAAGTATATGATTCAGATATAACCATCCACACAAAAGTCACTCATACCAATGGAGAAAATTAAACCAGCCACACAGGCGTCCACAAAGATGCATATGATATGCATTAAATGATAATGATGCTCAAAAGGTACATGTCACCACCAACTTAGATAATCACAAAGAGAACAATGTTCAACACACAAATCACCGACCATTTAGGCAACCACAAAGATAAAATATTCAAGGTTAAATTTTAATCTCATATGACATCAAGGTTTAATCTCATGGATGCTTACAATCAAGAATCAATAATTTTGCTATCCTAAATATATAACACACAAACACGTGAATAATGTCTTTGAGTCACAATTTCCATTTTATAAACTATAAAATTTGATTAGTGACGTGTTATTGATAGACATCAAAATTCAAATAATGAAGAACACATACAAATATAAACTTTATTTCTTCTACAATAAAATTTCTCCCATTATTAGCCATTTAGAGATACAAATCAAGGTTTACCATTAAACACATCACAAAAAGCAACTTAATCATGTTATCACAATTAAAAATTAAAATTTTTCATCAATTCCCCCACCCAAGACTCATATAGTATTTATAAAAATCAAAACTTTGAAACAAAATAGTACAAAAATCGAAAGTTTAAATTAAAAACATCATAACAAATATATTACTCATGAGATCATAATAAAAATCATAACTTTTATAATTAAGTACACCTAGACAACACAAAAATTGCAACTTTACATCAAACATATGATAACAAGACAAAATTCCAAACTTTACTTGAGATTGTATTAAAAGAAGAAAAAAAATTGCAATTTGACTTGATGATAATGATGGTGTGAGAAAAGGAAGGAGACTATGTTTTTCTATTTTTTTCTTTATTTTGTTTGTGATGGAACATTTTGGAATTTAGGAGAAAACAAAAATACGTATGGTTACTTTTAATTTTTTTTGCTATTAGTTATGACACCATAAATTTCCTAGAATTCTTTTTGTAGAGAATTAAAATAAAATTATAATCTTGATTCACGAAAGAGGAGAGAGAGGGAGGTGTGAGACATAACAAAAGAGGAGAGTTTTTATTTGTCTTCTCTTAATTGGACAAAAAAGAAAAGACTCATAATTAAATTTGTAATCTTCTTTTAAAAAATGAATTAATGTGTTAAAAATGAGTTAATGTATATTATCTTCTCTTTAATTGGTTGAGACGAGGACATAAAGTCTACGTTATACCAATACAACACCATAAATTGTCATAAATTCTTGTTAGAAGGAGAGTAAAAGAAGTCGCTATTTTTTTTCTTTCTAATACATGACGGTTGAATTTCACTAACTCTACTGTCTCCTAAAATAAATACTTATTTAGTCGAAAATAAAATTAACAAACAATATAACTTCTATAAATTATAATTTAATTAAATAATTCAACTAATATTTTTATCAACTAAAATAAATCAAGCAAGAAAAAAATATCACCGCAGGTCATACATAACAAAATAAAAGAAACATATTTAAAACATCAATTTCATGATTATCGAAATTAATCAAATAAACAAAATATACAATAGTCTATTTAGAAAATAATCACATCATCAATCGTCCCCATGTAATTATCATACCAAAGCAATTAATTAAAAATAAAGGTTATAATTATCCAAGTAAAATTAAGGGTGATAAAATAAAATAAAATTTATTTATAGATAAAATAACTATTAATTAAATAATAATAATTACTAAAAAGATATATATATATATATATATATATATATATATATATATATATATATATATATATATATATATAATTTTTGGGGTGTTACAATAGTTACTCACTTAAAAATAGTTTCGTCCTCAAAACTAAGAGGAAAAACAAATGGATAAGTTGCATACACGTAGTGGCACAATTCTTAAAAAATCAAGTAAAATTCTTTTGAATCCACATTAGTGTTACAAAAATTTCTTGATTAACAGCAATTCAACTAAAATATAAAAACTTGATTTGTATAAAAGTTACTTACTAAACACGTGAACCAGTTAAAGCAAACCAATGAGCATATAAAGAAGAAAAAAAAGAGACAAAACTGAGAATGTCATCTATTAAAATAGATCAAATTTAGAATTATATGTTTATAACAATAATTTAAAATTTCAAAAATATAACAAGAGGAATATCATAGATCCTTTCATAAAAATCATTTCTATAAATAAATTGATTTAATTGTTTTTATTTATTTATTATACAATAGAATTGGACAATACAATACTAATATGCAAAATTCATTAGTAATGATGTATAATAGTAATAATAATAATAACAATAACAATAATAATAATAATAATAATAATAATAATAATAATAAAATGCTTAAATTTTTTTAATGAAATTAAAAATGATTGAAACTCAAATAAAATCAACACATTAATAAAACTCACCTATTTAATTTTGTTAACCATAAATTTGATACATTTATCATTGTTAATAGCACACACGTATTGTAACTTATCTCATTAAGACAATACAAAATCAAATAAAGCTGGATAGACTATTTAATAGGTAAAATAAACTTCCGATGATAGTAAAAATGAGTTACTATTATCACATTATTAGAAAATAAGTCACCAGAGTGATTACTCCCTCCTACTCATTTAATAATAATCATATTAATTTTATTTTTTTTTAAATCAAGTTTATTAAAAAAACTTTTAGTATAGTTGTAGAACACAAATGTGCCGTCACGTTTTCCATTCATTTCAACTCTGTTAATTTTTTTTTTAATCCAACCATTGTTTTAAACTTAATAACACGATAAAATTGAAATAAAACATAATTTTGTAATTAAAATTTGTGGCATTTAGATTGTTAAAATAAATATAGGAAAAACATTTTAATGTAGGTAACTAGACAAAATTTATTTTATAATAATAAAAATATTCAATGATTGTTGACAAGAGAAAATTATTCTTAGTCCGTTTTTGTGTGTGTAAGTTTTAACATAAAATAAAAATTGAAATGTTAACAAATAATAATAATAATAATAATTGCTTAAATTTTTTTAATGAAATTAAAAATGATTGAAACTCAAATAAAATAAACACATTAATAAAACTCGCCTATTTAATTTTGTTAAATTCCATAAATTTGATACATTTATCGTTGTTAATAGCACACACATATTGTAACTTATCTCATTAAGACAATACAAAATCAAATAAAGCTAGATAGACTATTTAATAGGCAAAATAAACTTCCGATGATAGTAAAAATGAGTTACTATTATCACATTATTAGAAAATAAATCACCAGAGTGATTACTCCCTCCTACTCATTTTATAATAATCATATTAAGTTTTTTTATTTATTTTTAAATCAAGACTATTAAAAAACTTTTAGTATAGTTGTAGAGCACGAATGTGCCGTCACGTTTCCCATTCATTTCAACTCTGATAATTTTTTTTTAATCCAACCATTCTTTTAAACTTAATAACACGATAAAATTGAAATAAAACATAATTTTGTAATTAAAATTTGTGGCATTTAGATTGTAAAAATAAATACAAGAAAAACATTTTAATGTAGGTAACTAGACAAAAATTATTTTATAATAATAAAAATATTCAATGATTGTTGACAAGAGAAAATTATTCTTAGTCCATTTTTGTGTGTGTAAGTTTTAACATATAATAAAAATCGAAATGTTAACAAATAATAATAATAATAATAATAATAATAATAATAATAATTTCTTAAATTTTTTTAATGAAATTAAAAATGATTGAAACTCAAATAAAATAAACACATTAATAAAACTCGTCTATTTAATTTTGTTAAATTCCATAAATTTGATACATTTATCATTGTTAATAGCACACACATATTGTAACTTATCTCATTAAGAAAATACAAAATCAAATAAAGATGGATAGACTATTTAATAGGTAAAATAAACTTCCGATGATAGTAAAAATGAGTTACTATTATCACATTATTAGAAAATAAATCACCAGAGTGATTACTCCCTCCTACTCATTTAATAATAATCATATTAAGTTTATTTATTTATTTTTAAATCAATACTATTAAAAAACTTTTAGTATAGTTGTAGAGCACAACTGTGCCGTCACGTTTCCCATTCATTTCAACTCTGATAATTTTTTTTTTGATCCAACCATTCTTTTAAACTTAATAACACGATAAAATTTAAATAAAACATAATTTTGTAATTAAAATTTGTGGCATTTAGATTGTAAAAATAAATACAAGAAAAACATTTTAATGTAGGTAACTAGACAAAAATTATTTTATAATAATGAAAATATTCAATGATTGTTGACAAGAGAAAATTATTCTTAGTCCATTTTTGTGTGTGTAAGTTTTAACATAAAATAAAATTCGAAATGTTAACAAATAATAATAATAATAATAATAATAATAATAATAATAATAATAATAATAATAATATTAATAATAATAATAATAATAATAAAAATCATAATAATAATAACAGTAATAATAATAATAATAACAATAAGGTTTAAATATATCTTCGGTCCCTGCAAATATACTACTTTTTTATTTTAGTCCCTTGAAATTTTTTTATTTGGATTTAGTTCTTGTAAAATCAGAGACGATCGACTTTGGTCTCAGACGCCAAATCAACATTAAAAAATGAAGAGTTTTCCAAAAACCCCCTAAACCATTCTTTTAATTTTTGTTCATATTTTCTTTATAAAATAACACTAATTATTAAATTATCAATAAATAAATTTATTAATTAATAATATAAAATATTTTAATTTTTAACATATCATAAATATAATGTGTTGGTGTGTATTTATAGGTCCACGTGTCAAGACAGTTTACCAGATCTGTTTTTAGGGAGCAAAACCGATTGCCTCCAAATTTACAGGGACTAAATCCAACAAAAAAATTTACATAACTAAAATAAAAAAGTGGTATATTTGCAGGGATCAAAGACATATTTAAATCTAATAATAACAACAATAATATTAGTGGTAAAATAATTACAACAACATACTATCTTAACTCTTAGTCTTACGGTGTGTAAACAACAATCATAAAATAAGAAAAATATTATATATGTATATAAATTCAAAAGGAAAACGTAACTACATTAAATTTATTTTAAAAAAATTAATTTAAAAAATAAAATTGAACTCAAATTAGTTTATTAAATACGTTTAGAATATCAAAAAATATATTAACTAAGTAAATTAAAAGGAAAATTCATTTCTAACACTAATAATCATGCCGAATTAAATGATAGTATTTTTTAAAACATTTGCAATTCAAGTCAAAAAATTTATAGTTTCATAAAAATAAGGTAAAAGAGACAACGATAACATCAATAACATGTAGCTCTATATTTTATAAGATAAATAATACTCATTTCTATCAAGTAGAAGATGAAATTATTTTGTAATATTCATGATTATTATTAACAAGATTAATTAATCCAAGTAATAACTAGATCAAAAAACATTTAGGATGAGAGTCTAAGATTATTAAAACAAAATAATCATGTGACGAACAAGTAGGAAAATTCATAAAAAGGATAGTAAAATCTATCGTCTTAAATAGAAGATTTCTAAATAATATAAAAAGACAATGCTAAGAAAAGCATGCAAGTAGAAATAGAGATTTCATACTTGAAAACAACTAAATACACAATAAAATATCAAAGCCAAATATTTAAGACATATATTTAAATAAAAATTGATGGAGGTTAGACAATTAATGAAACATAATAGGAATTTAAGTGATTAATAATATCCAATAATTAGAAAACCAACAATTAATATAATTAATAGCACATAATAGGAATTTAATTAATTAGTAAAATCCAATAATTATAAATAAAATAAAAACCATAAAAACAAGCAAAATTAAAATATATGCAATATACTCGAAACGTCTCTACCCAAAATCCTAGAATTATTGTTTTCATACCACAATGTAGCGCCTCAAATTTTGATACAAGACATTACTTAAAAATGTTTATTTTCTTTTAACAACGACAATAATTTTTTTTTTCTTAGGAGTAGTAGATTATGTAATAAAGAAAAATTTCGCTAGAAAATAACTTAATATCATTTTTGTAAAGGAGCGTAATTCTATTTACTAGATATCATTATAATGTTTTTTTCTTTGCAAGGATAACTTGCTAATTGTTAGAAAAATATTCACTTATATCCAAAAATAGAGTAAATTATCTTTAAGTGAAAAAAAAAAACAAGTTTGACTGATTCGAATTTTTTCCAGCGGAAGGAATTGTTGAGACAAAATCTCTCAAATGATTTTAATGATAACAAAATTACTTAAGAGATTATGATTGTGGTTAATGACTAACATGTGCTCTTGAGTGAATTCATTTAAGTTAATAGGTCATTAATCATTAAGGCAAAAAGAAGGAAAAAGTAATTATGGCCTGAGGATGGAAAACCCTCGTGAGGATGGAAAACCATCGTGAGGATGGAAATTGCTGCATGCACGAGGATGGAAATTGCTGCAATATCTCCAGATCTGGATAATCTGATTTCTCACCAGAATAATTGTGTTTATTCAATTGTAATATCAATTTCAAACATGAATAAACAAAGCATTCAAAGCAAGAGTCAAAAGGTCAAAAGAAAAAGGTGAATATGGCTAGATCTAGTATGTAAAGGATAGGCTAGCAAAAGTGAAAGCAACCTATAAAGCATGTGCAAATGTCAAAATCTGATCATTTAATGGGCTTGCACGTTTTAATTTATAAGGAAGTCAAGATAGCAAAAGGCAACTTGAAACAAGCCAAAAATGGAAGATCACATGTTGCTGCCAGATCTGATCCTCGGACTGAGTATGACAGCCCTATGTCATAAAGTGGCTTTTTCTCTCATGTCCACATCACCTCAAAAGATGAAGCCAACCTAGACCTTAAAGACTTCGAAAAATGCAGCTCAGAAACAGCCTTGCACTTTGATTAAAGAGAAAAAGCAAGGACATGTCAAGATCAAAGACTATGCTGCAAGAGGATGGTTCTGCCTAAGCCTAACAAGCTGAGTGGCAGTTCTGTAATTTTGATGAAAACCTTGGATCCTTTGAAAAAGAGCTCCAACGGTCATCAAGGGCTTGGATCTCTATAAAATGCATACAAGCTCTCCATTGGAAGACACACAACACACTTGCATAAAAAGATCAAGCATCTTAAAGCTTTCAAGAAGCAAATCACATCCTCCCTTATTACTTTCTTTGATCCTACACTATATCTTTGTATATCTTTTGAGAAAGTATTAAGTATCAATCACTCTCATTCTACTTTGTAATTTCCTAGTGAGTGAAGCTTGGAAATATTTGGAAATTGATTGTAAGCTTGGTGAAGCTTGATAATACACGGTTGTAATCATCCTCGGGTTGAGGATTGATCTGTTTTGAAAGTTAGTGAAATCTCACAAGGGTGTGAGGACTGGACGTAGCCATCTTTGGGTGAACCAGTATAAAATTGTGTGTGTGTCCCTCATATTCTGCTCCTACTCTTTTACTCAGCTTAGATCTAACGATTTAAAAATCCCATCCTCGAGCTAGCCATCCTCTGCAAGAGGATAGTTTTTAAAACACTTAAAAATTGTTTTTAACAGCAAAATCCCTATTCAACCCCCCCTTCTAGTGATATTTAGCTACAACAATTGGCATCAGAGCAAGGTTCTCTAAAAAATACACCTAACAGTGTAAGAGAAAAAGATCCAAAAAGAAATATGTCAAAAGCTAAGTACATCCCTGAAGGAGGATCATCCAGCCGACCTCCCTACTTGGATGGTACAGATTACTATCATTGGAAAGGCAAGATGAGGCTATTTCTCATATCACAAGACAACAACATGTGGTCTGTGGTGGAAAATGGAGATCATGTCATCAGGACCAACAACGCAGATGCAACCTCCGATGAGAAACCTCAAGCACAATGGACGGCTGATGAAAATGCAAAGGTACTCCTAAACTCTAAAGCTCATTTATTTCTAACGTGTGCTTTGTGCAGGGAAGAGTATGACAGAGTTGAAGAATGCAAAAACGCTAAAGAGCTATGGGATACTCTAAGAATTCATCATGAAGGATCAAGTCATGTAAAAGAAGCAAGGATAGATATGGGAGTAAGGGATTTCGAACTATTCGAAATGAAGGAGGATGAAACCATTGATGAAATGTTCTCAAGGTTAACCATCATATTGAATAACTTGAGATCTCTTGGAAAAGTATACTCCGTTCAAGAAAGGATAAGAAAAATTCTAAGGAGTCTACCAAAAGAATGGAGACCAAGGGTAACTGCCATTACAGAAGCAAGAGATTTGACCAACATGAAATTAGAAGATTTGGTTGGAACTCTAAGAGCTCATGAACCATTGTTATTGGCTGATAAACCAAACAAAAAGGGAAGAATGATTGCTCTAAAAACCAGCCAAACAGAAAGCTCCAAGAAGAATGAAGATGTCATAACAAAGGAAAGCGCAGAGTATCCTCTGTCTGAGGATGAGGATGACCTCGTTCTGATTTCCAGAAAAATCCAGAGGATGCTAAACAGAAGAG
This sequence comes from Cicer arietinum, assembly GCF_000331145.2. Lineage (NCBI taxonomy): Eukaryota > Viridiplantae > Streptophyta > Magnoliopsida > Fabales > Fabaceae > Cicer > Cicer arietinum. Next base: position 23,949,020 of record NC_021160.2, on the reverse strand, counting down.
GACAGAATAGAGGACCTCCTCAAAAAGAAAAAATTGACAAAAGTCAAATAACTTGTTATGGATGCAACAAGATGGGACACTATAAAACTGAGTGTCCTCTCAACAAAAGGAACTCTAGAAAATTCCCATACAAAAACAAATCCATGATGATCACTTGGGATGATAGTGATGAGTAATCCTCAGAGCAAGAAAAGGAAGAAGAGGCCAACCTATGTCTCATGGCAAAATCAGAAAATGACAAGGTAAGTATTTCTGATCTATGTCCAAATTGTGAAAAATTAGAAGTTGAATTTGATAGCCTTTTAAATGACTCATACACTTTATCTCAAAAATGCATGTTTCAAAAAACCCAACTTGTTGAGATAAAGAAACAAAATGAAGAGCTACAGAAAAAGAATGATGAATATGTTAAAATCATTCAAGAGTTGCAGCAATCTCACTTTCAAAATTCTGAGAAACAAAAAATTCTTGAAACGCATCCTCTTGACGAGGATACAGAAAATGAAATTTTGAAAACTGAGGTTATGGAACTAAAAAATGATATTTCCAACTTTGTCAAATCTACAGAAACATTTCAAAAGATAATGGGGTCCCAATCTGGAATATTTGACAAGGCTGGAATTGGTTTTAAAAGCTCTCAAAAACAAAA
>NC_021160.2:23918985-23940916 GCF_000331145.2 Cicer arietinum | reverse complement strand
TTTAGCTACAACAGGAACCTCATCTCCGCGTTCCTATTTAATATTAACGATGAAAAGTAAATAAACTTTAGAAATATATCACTTTGATTTTATCAATACAAACATTATTTTTAAGTCAAAATCCTCTTTTTCCCACGCGCGGGTACCAAACAAATATCATGCATGCAACTCTTTGATATCATTAGTACCAGAATAAAATAAACCAAATAATAATGTACATTATCTCCTCTTTAATTAGTTGAGACGATGACATAAAGTCCACATTATGCCAAGACAACACATAAATTATCGTAAAATCTTGTCATGAAGAAGAGTAAAAGGAATGAGTCAAGTCACTATTTTTTTTTCTAAAGATGGATGAACCAAAAATAATTTCTAAACACTTATACATGAGGGTTGGGTTTCACTAACTCTACTGTCTCCTAAAATAAATACTTATTTGGTCGAAAATAAACTTACCAACAATATAACTTATATAAATTTTAATTTAACTAAATCATTCAACTAATATTTTATCAACTAAAATAAATCAAACAAGACAAAAATATCACTTCAGGTCACAGATAACAAAATAAAACAAACATATATAACACATCAATTTCATGATTATCAAAACTAATCAAATAAACAAAATACACAATAGTCTATTTAGGAAATAATCACGTCATAAATCGTCCCCATATAATTATCGCGGAAAAACAATTAATTAAAAATAAAAGTTATAATTATTCAGGTAAAATTGAGGGTGATTAGATTAAATTTATTACACATAGAATAATTATTTATTAAATAATAAATTGTGACAATTACTAAAAAGAAACATATATAATATATATAAAAATGTTCAGGTGTTACACAACCCAAGTTCAAAGATGAAATATATTAGGTTGTCTTTTCTTCAAAATCGCATAAGGAGATATTTTGCTTTTAAATTTTGCAATTATATTCAAAACATAGAATCATACTTTGTGCCTCTATTACTATGAAATCTCTTCATCTTTCTACTAATTTGATTTTCAATTTCTATTACAAAAATCTTAAACATCTCAAGAGCTTCACTTTTATTTTTCATTAGATATACCAATGTATAGTTAGAACAATTGTTAATAAAATTGATAAAATAACGTTATCTATTTCAAATTAAAGTTCAACCGAGTTCCCATATATCAGTGTATTAAACTTAAATGCTCAAATTCTCTAACTACTTATTTATGTGAACTTTTGGTTATTTAGCTTGAATGCAAAAATCACATTTTTCTAAATGCTTTAAATATAACTTTTGAATTAAAACTAACATGTAAACAAAAGGGGACATTGTAAACAAAAGGGGACATTGTATTAAATTCTAAATCACAAAGTCTAGCATGCAAAATATTAAAATCGCAGAACATGTAAACAAAATGGGACATTGTATTAAATTCAACATTCAATTTAAACATACAATCAGTAGTATACCATTTCCCAACGAAAATAACATTTTAAGTAAACTATGCCTTATGACGGAGAAAACTTGAAACTATATTATTTCTCAATTCAAAGGTTGGTTATCAAACTTTCTAGTGAAAGTTCTTTTGTCTTGTGGCTTAGAAGGTTTTTGAAATCCTCCCAAGTCGAGGGAAATTTTTCTATTATAACAGCTAATGAAATTGTTGATATAAAGAAATACCTTTAGTGATGATTTTGTGAGCTATATTTTGAATTTCATGAGATTGTAGCTCTATAGATTTGCCATCAATCATCTGATATTTGTGGTAGTAGCTCACAACGAACTTTGTAGCTCCAACTTCATCGGTATCATATTACTTTCTCAAAGGATCCCAAACATGTTTAGTAGATTCACGGACACTGTAGTAATCATATAGATCATTCGATAATCCATTAAGGATATAATTCTTGCATAGATAATTGATATCATTCCATAGTTGTAATTCTTTAGCTTTCTTATCCTTTTCCTCTTTTTGTTTTATTGACTAAAAATGATGATATTCATTCATTCAAATAGGTGAAATACATCAATACAATGCAAACTCAAAATCACTAAAACAATAAAGAATGAATATGTGAACAAACTCACAACATCCATGTTAATAGCACATAACGAAAATTTAGTACAAAACGGTAACATGTCTACAAATATAACAAAATTCGAGTGTCTGAAATACCTATTTCTTTGAATTTGTAACGTTGATGACGTCAAAATCAATTTTGAAATATGTAATGAGTTAAAGTTACCATTTCAATTTAAACCAAATGAACACTGCAACCAAGAATGACATAATTACCAAAAAACACCGCACTTAAGATGACGATGAAATCACAAAAGAAAAAAAAAAGAAAATAGTACTAAGCTTTTGTGTGATCAATTAATTTAGATAAAATGAAGGAAGAAAACGACTTTTGTTTAACTATTTCAAGAACAAATGGAGGACGAAAATAACCCTTTTTATAGTTAAAAAATAGCATCTTTTGTTGCCAACATTTGAGGTGACATTCCTCAAACAGAAACAATTTATTGAAGTCAAATACAACTAAACAAAACAAGAAATCTATTCAGTATACATGACATAAAGAAACATTTTAAAATTGTTGTTTTTGGATCAGAAAAGAATTTTTTGAAAAATAAGTTTTAGTCATCGAAAATATTATTGGCTTAAATCGCATACTAGATCACTCTTTTTAGAACGTTTCACAACTGTCCAAAATTGTGCTACAAGACTATCAATCACGACGTCTCTAAGATAAAATAACATAATTAAAACTATATCAAAATTCTATTGTACTGTAGACAATCGTTCTAAAATTACACCATCAATATAACTATTACGATTACTCAGAAGTATGATACTAAGACCACTCATAAACTGAAGGGACAACAACATGAAGACCACTCTAAAACCAAAGGACCGGTGACATTAGCACCACTCTAAAATATTAAAGGAACATAAAGAAGAGGATAAATAACTCTGAAATGTATGAAATTAAAATGGGAGAAGCGAAGAGAATTAAATTCAATTTTAATGTACTTTTCACAAAAAGAGTTAGAAGCTAACTGTCAAAGTTTTCCAATGTAAACTTTTAACAACGTGGAATTCTCTATGTTCTAATAGATTAAATGGAATGGAGTATCCCAAAATTAAGAGCGTTAGTATGTCTATGCCTCTTCAGTTTCTTTCTCCGGTTTCCCAAAATTTATGATAAGTTTTACAGCGAGACTAACTAATTGCGTGGGTGGCTAAATCTTGTTAGGACAACACATTAGTGATTAATCCGTATAAGATATTTACTCCCCTCCACGTATACTTTCTTTACTTAAATGATGTGCAGCAATTTTTCTATCAATTTTACCTTATATAGACTAGTCATACTAAACAATCATGAATATATTTCAAACGAAAGTGTACTTTGAAGTAGCTATTGACTCTGACATCTAATACTTTGTTATATAAACAAAATCTTTGACATCTAATAATAAAAACATAATGCAGTTATTTTTGTTTTTGAAACCAAACATCGTGTATGACCGACGTCAAAAAAACAAACATCAATGTATATATGACCCAAGTTTACACAGTCAGTTACCATAATCACGAGAAAGTAGGGGTAACCAACGAAAACATAAAAGAAAATTAATACCCTAACAATAATAATAATAAAAAATCCGCATATTCCAAGTTTCCAACTCTGTCATTCTCTTATCACTTAAAATTTCTATAGATACAAGGTCAGAGGTACGCTAGTTTTGCCTATCCAAACGCTTAATCCCCTCTTTCGAAACAATAAACCATTCCCTCGCTTTTCACTTTCTCTGTAAAAAAATGTCCGCATCTTATAGAAAATCAAGCGGACAAGTCGTCCGATCTTCATCATCGGCCGGAAAATTTAATTCCCGACCACCGTCGCATCCCCATTCATCTTCTGGCTTTGCATCGTCAACGTCAAGCTTCTCTTCTAACTCCACCACTTTTTTCCACCGCTCTACTTTCTCTGTTCGCGCTTCATCCGTCCTGTTTTCCTTTGACCGCTGTGTTTCACCGAATAGTTCAATTTCTGTTACCGTCTCCGGAACGGGAGAGACAGTCAAACGACTTAAACACAGGCAGAAGCCGACGTGTATGTGCTCACCGTCGACGCACCCTGGCTCATTCCGTTGTAGTTTCCATAAGAGTTTGGGCTCTGGCTCTGCAGTGACGTATGCGCCGAACCGTCTGAACGTGCGGAGATCGGCAATGACGAACTCGCTCGTGAGAATCCGCGGCGTTGAAGGCGAACTCGTGAGGAGAGCGCTGGCGTCGCTAATCCGGCCGTCGTCACATAACCAGCGTCGGCGTTATGACTTCCGGCCACGACCTAGCAGATTCAAAGCGGAAATAAACGCGTGAAAAATTCTATTTCAGTTGTTACGCCAGATACAATGGCGGTTGACAGGCGGCGATGATTCGTAACGGACTCGGTTATTTTTACTCCGAATCCGATTGACTGTGTGTATATAATTCAGAATCTCAGATTCACGTGATAGAGTAGAATGCGAACAAATTATTAATCTCTATATTCACGAAGGACGGCTATTTTTAAGTTTATGCACCTAATTTCACGAAAACAATTGTAATTAAACCGAATACCTCTATGTAAATAAACAATATATAGCGAAAGCGAAATAAAACAATTCATTCATTCATTCATCAAGCAATTTCTAATACCACTAATGTTTCAATTTCTAATATTGCATTACTGGTTTTTCTTATAGTAACATAAATATACAATTTTGATTGAGAGATAAGAGTATATCGAAATTGAAAAAGAAAATAAGATAGTGTTTAAATACATTTTAAAAAAATTATGTTTTTTTATCTATTGGAAGTGAAAAAAAAAATTCTCGATTTTTTCCATATAAACGACATTCCTTTTTGTTATGACATTTTTTAAAAATTTGTCTATAACTATACCATCACTAATATTTAAACTTACCGGTTTATATATTTTGGGGAATCATAAAAAATATGAGTTTACTAGTTGTTATAATTTGGAAGACATACTTTTGTAGTTTTGAATTCATTAAAATTACTAGTTTTATAATTTATGTGTTCAAAATTACCTGGTTTATATAACTGCTGTGAAATGGTAAAATACTATTTCTAAAAACAATATTTTTTTACCAAAATGGCTGCTGTCATGCATAAATTGGTGTTGTTGTCATATGAATTTGGAGATGTATTTTGGGTTCTAAGTTCAGAAGGGTCACTAAATAAAGGAATCAAACTTGAAATTGAACCATATTGGGTGCATGTGATATTGTCTAATATATAATGAGTGTTGTATTTTTTTATTTTTTAGCAAACAATGAGTGTTATATTAAGAAGTTGAAATTCGAATTTAAAATTCTGATTTTTAAAACTCAGATTTTTATTATCAATTTTCACAGTAATCTAACCAATAGCAATTTGGGTTGGACCTTTCCGGATCATACTACTACACAAGTCCCTTAGACTCTTAACTATTTTAATGGTAATCGGCCTAAGAGTCTTGAAAAATGTGAAAAAAATTTAAGCCCCATTTTAGAGGGTTATACATCGAAATAGTATCGATATGAGACATCCTACCCCTAGACTTGTAATCTAAGAATGATGTTACAAGGAATGAGGTGGAAGTCTAAGAGCCTATATGAGAAATCATTCGTTTTTGCATGCTCGAATGATCTATGCACTGACATGTGTCCTATCGCTTCTTATATGTGGCGTTAGTGATGCAACATTTGCTTTTCTTATAGCATTATCCGTTCATTTGACTGATTATATGCGATGATGTTTGATTGTGATCATTTACTCACACTCTTCACCATTTGATTATACCATTTGTAATTTTACTAACTTCTGCAATTTCTTTCTCAACTTCACTTTCTTTTTCTTTTCACTACGTTCAAATTAACGTGTTTGGGTTTTGAATTGTTGTTGCTCCATTTTGGCTCTCCTTCTTGTTTGTCATGTGATTCTTTTGTTTTATTATATAAATGATAATGGTAGATCGTTGAGATCAACAATTTGAAGAAACCCCTAGTGTTACATATAAGTCTACCAACACACTGTTCAATTATGGTTTACCAGCGGTCTCTTTATTTTCTAGCGTATATGATGTCGGGTTAGGATCTTGTGTTCTTTTTTATAAGCCGAATAAAAAAATTGCAGAATAGATAACTTTCTAGATATGATTGGGTCAAAGAAAGTACTAAAGAGTATATAATCATATTTTGTTATATTAAGTGAATCACAAGTTAGAACATTTGCTACTTGTACTCTCGCGCTAAAAGATGATGTTCTTTTTTTAGACCTTTACATCCTCCCCTGAATTGACGCAAATGTAATATACTATGAATATAGAGTACGCAAGTCAAATGGAAATGATGAACTAGACTCCTTTATATCAATAAGCCTTTTTCCCTCGAATTTGTTTATGTCTTTCTTTTACCCACACTACACCAAAATTTTGAGAGTGTTACTGCGCTAGGTTACAACAAAAGGGTTTTGGGCTTTTCTAAATTAGCTCTTATAGATAGTGTTACTTCATAAATTCTCTCAGCACTAAAGTGAAACAAAATGATAATGAGCAATAGTGCAAATGTACTTATATCTTATGTTTCTTCGTGTTTTCCTTTAAGGGATGTATGTTCTTTTATAGAGAACGATTAGGATTTTTTACTGTTGTCTTAATAGGACAAAATAAGCATAATTCAAAAAGTTTCGTATCATATCTTTTTTAGATTGATTTGCCATAGAAACTTTCCAAAAATTGATCTTGTAATGATTTAGCATATCATATTTAAAATAGTTGGGAAGCAGAAGATACAATGATCAAAGCATGTCTTAAGATCTTCAAACAAGTAGTGGATTCAAGATGTTCATCAGATGATGCCCAATTGTTTTGTCTTCTTTGGAGCGTTGACATTTTCAGTGTGTTGACATTTTCAATGGATACATAACAACTCAAAATATGACGATCAGACGCTTGATGTGATTATCAAGGCAGAGACAATCACTTCCATGACATTCTTATTAATGGTAGACAATCAGGGCTTTTTGAATTCATCAGAGGGAGACAAATATTTGCTTGTTGAATTCATCAGATAGATAAATAGATAGACAGACAAATAGACAGACAGAAAGAGAGATAGACAGATAGACATATACATACATACATACATACATACATACATACATACATACATACATACATACATACATACATACATACATACATACATACATACATACATACATACATACATACATACATACATACATACATACATACATACATACATACATACATACATACATACATACATACATACATACATACATACATACATACATACATACATACATACATACATACATACATACATACATACATACATACATACATACATACATACATACATACATACATACATACATACATACATACATACATACATACATACATACATACATACATACATACATACATACATACATACATACATACATACATACATACATACATACATAGATAGATAAATAGATAGACAGACAAATAGACAGACAGAAAGAGAGATAGACAGATAGACATATACATACATACATACATACATACATACATACATACATACATACATACATACATACATACATACACACACACAAACTGACAGGCATACAGATAGACATACACACAAACTGAGAGACATACAAATAGACAAACAAACATATAGACAAACAGATAGACAAATAAACAGACTAATAAATAAACTGACAAACATACTAATAGAAAAAGAGACTGAAAGACAGGCAAACAGACAGATAGGCTGACAAACATACTAACATACAAAGAGACTGAAAGACAGACAGACAGACAGATAGACTGACAAACATACTAACAGACAAAGAGACTGAAAGACAGGCAGACAAATAGACTGACAAACAAAAAGATAGACAGATAGACAGACAGACAAACAAACAGATATACAGGCAGACAAACAGACAGACAGATAGACAGACAGACATACATACAGACAGACAGACAGATAGACAGACAGATAGATAGATAGACAAATACACATACAAATAAATATGTGGGGAGTCTTCATGAATTTGATTGTTCAAAGAAGTCTCCTAATTCTGATTGTTAATATGAATCTTCTATTTATACTGATGTATCAGGTTCCTCTGATAATTTGGGAACTTATGGTAGCTCTAATTCTTCTGGTAGTTCCATTTATGTTGATATGTATGATTTCTCTATCAGTTTTGATTTTGTTGATACTCCAAAATTTTCTGATGTTTTTGGTTCATCATACGGTTCTAGTTCTATTAGGTATTGTCTTGACCAATCCTTCTTCCACTAGAGTTAGTTGGCAACTATTTGGTAGGTCTTGGAACATAGACCTTTTTCCTTTCATATATTGCAAGCATTCATTGACCAGACACAATGTCTGGTGTTTCAATTTGGTTGCTTAGAACATCTACAACATAAATAATTTTATCCTTTGGTACGCAAATCTGGTTGGGTCATGGTTTATTAGATCTTAAAGGTTTCTTGTCTTTCCATGAGGTTAGCATAGGACAATATATTTTAGTGTGGCCTTTCTTGAAGAAAATAGTACATAAATCATTAGAGGGGACAAACTTAGGTTCATTTACTTTTTCTTGAAGTCCTATTTCTCTTTTACCATTCCTACTAACCCCATTAATCATAGATGCATACTTGTTTCTTTCTATACCATTATCAAGAAAATCTTGAAATACTTCTTCATATTTATGAAAGTTACATGTTGTATTTTCAATTGATGTTGAACTATAATACTTTTTCAAAGTTAGATTTTTCAGCTTTAAGTTCCGCAATATCAGTTTTTAGATTTGCATTTTCTTTTTTAAGTTCAAAAATATCAGTTTTTAAAATTGCATTTTTTGTTTTATGTTTAGTAATATCAGTTTTCAGAGTTGTATCATCTATTTTAAATTCAACACCTTTGATTCTTTAAAACATTAAATTTTTCATTTAGGTTTTTATTTTCTTTCCTAAGTATTTTCAATTTTAAAGATAATTTGGGATTCTTATTTAAAAATTCATTTATAACAGTAGTTAAATAAGATCGAGTAAAGTCAGAAAACACCTCAATTTCTACATCTATTGATTCACTGAATCTAGACATGTTGAACACTTGGGTCTTTACTCAAACACTATAAAGTGTTTAGCCTTGAGACCGAACTCTGGTGTCAATTGAAGGTGCAAACGCGAGAAGGAGGGTTGAATTGTGTTTGCCAAAGATGATAACTTTTTGGTAATTTGATGAAGGTTCGTTGGTTTTTATGAATTAGTTAAATAAGAAGCAATCGAATTCAGAGGTAGAAAGCAATGAAAACATAAATTTTGACACATAGGTTTATCTTGGTTCACCACTAACTTGGCTACGTCTAATCCCCTCATTTGGAAGGATTTAATCTACTAATTCAAATATTTTGAATTACAAAGCACCGGACCCTCCGAGCCAGTCTTCCTAAACATCCTGACAACCCCAAACCTTTGAGGAACTAACCACCTTGACCCTACAAGCCAAGTCTTCTGCTAACAACCTAAAAACCTCATATTGAAGAAGGAATTAAACCACTATCGGTTTGGATACAAAAGATTGGAACTTTAAGTATTTGCTTTTGACAAAAGTGATAATAACAATACCTCTCACACTCTAACAAAACACACTTAGAGAATATTTCTCATTTGAACAAGTATTTCTCTATTTGAATTCTAAGATGAATTTGGAATTTTGATCTTGAGTTCTTCTACTTTTTTCTACTTTTCGATGATATTTTTCTTCAGCTTTGAATATCTATTTATAGTTAACATTAGGACTTCAATTTAGTCCTGGTTTAATTTTGAATGGTATCTTGTTCCGATTTTGTTTGTAAATTCTTCAGATTGATTTTGTTCTTATTTTGTTTAGATTGAGTTTGTAAATTTTTCATATTGACTATGTTCGTATTTTGTTCAGATTGTGTTTGTAAATTCTTCATATTGATTATGTTCATATTTTGTTGTAGATAAATCTTGATAAAATCTTCTTCAATCTTGACCATATCTTCTTTTTAAATTAGTCGAATATTTTCTTTAATTATAAATATGAATCAAATCTTATTTTAGATTTCATCAATTATAAATTTGAATCAAATTTTATTTTAAATTTTATTCAATTATAAATCTGAATCAAATCTTATTTTAGATTTTCTTCAATTATAAATCTCAATCAAATCTTATTTTAGATTTTCTTCAATTATAAATTTGAAGCAAATCTTATATTAGATTTTCTTCAATTATAAATTTGAATCAAAACTTATTTTAGATTTTTTTCAAAAACATGAATCTTCTTTCATACTCTTTAAAGTTAAATATATTGTTCTCACAAAATACTTTTGTTATCATAAAAACTCTAAGTATAAAATCAACTCGATTTCAACTATTGATTGTTCTCATTTTCTCACATTAACAAAGTCTTATCACTAGAGTCACTCACCATAGGAAACATATCAAATGAAAGAAGATTTAATATGAGAGAGATTAACCCTCACATAGATATTCCTTAATTTAAGGGATTGATATCTACAATTGCATAGGTAGATACATTGATTTACAGAAGAAGAAAAATAGAATAAAGAAGTATTTGCTTAGTATTTCTGCAACATAACAACAAAGGGGTCTTGACATTGAGGTTGCTAGTTTGAGAATAATCGATGGTGTTTGTTGATTGTATGGACATAATCTGATGCTTTTGGAACTGTCCATGGTGGATCACAAAGGTACACAATGACAGCTCAATAAAACACATTCTCTACAGTTTCTAAAATTATAGTTTTCACTAAAAAAAAATCTAGTTTGCTCTTTCTATAAGTCTTGTTGTGTAAATATTTTCTTACTACCCAATACTTATTTTTTTTTATAAGAAACATCACACAATTCATTAGATTGGATAAATAAAATACAAACATAGTAAAACATAATGTGTTAGAACACTCCCCTTTCACATTTTAAAAGCAGCACCAATATATAAGATTAACAAGATTTGGACATCGGTACACTTTGAGAAATTAGAACTAAATAGGACAATGTCATTCCAATCACATAACTCTAGCAGCCAAACAAATTTCTTCCACGTATAATTGTTTGATTGAGGAACCACAATCTTTAAATATATCTAGTTGCAAATCATTTCTTTAGCTTGTGAAAGAACATATCGACTATATTGGTTCTCGAAATTGGTCAAACTCACCACTGATCATAGCATTTGGGCACATGTTTCTAGATTTTTAGGTTGGTATTTTGAAAGTTCTTTAGAGCTTAGAATAATATTTTTAGTTTGTTTCTAAACTTTGGGTCGAATATGAATTATAATTTTATTATTTGAATTTCGACTCTTCTTCGCTCTGTAGGCCATAACTTGAGCTCTAGATATCGGATTGACGCATACGAGCAGGCGTTGGAAAGCTAAAAATCAGAGCTACAACTTTTGTTTCATAATAAAAGCCCAATGCCGAACTTTACTAGGCCTAAATTGCATATTTCATAATCTGAACTTTTGTAATAATTTTAAATAGCGGGTCACTTGTTTTTTAAACCCTAAAGCCCAATATCGAGTACTATATATTGACAATTTTGTTTCTTTTCTACGGATGAAATATTAGGATTCAGATTGCTACAAGAAATAAATACTTTTTATTTTAATTTCATGGGAGGCTAATTTTATAAGATTAATCAACGAGTTCAGAGTTTCATCAACACTTGAGATTCAGGTTACACTATCTAATTTTGTAAGATTAACACCACGAGTTCAGAGTTTCATCAACACCTTTAGAATGTCATTGTCTAATTTTTCTTTTGAAAGTGTTGTCAATGGACATTTTGAAAAGTAGTGTTTTGAATGAGGAGATGAGAAAAAAGTCTTAGAATTTTCCTTGTCAATCAGAGGTATTGGTTACTAAATAAAAGGGGATAAGTAATAATCGATATTAAGTAAATATAGACCAAAACAGAAACAACTTTAGAAACAAGTACAAAGTTATTGAGTGCTACAACTATGGTAAAAAGACATAACTAAAAGAAATAACTATGGTAAAAAGGGGCATATCAAAAGAAGTATTGGTTTTTGAAAGAAAAAAAGTATGAGGACAAAGGTAAATGAAAAAAAAAATAATAAAAAAAGAAGATTATGATGAAGACATTACTAATGTTACATCCGATGACATCTTACTTCTTATTGAAGAGCATAATACAATTTGTATTCTTACTTTGGCTTAAATTTTGGCTAAAACTTTCGTATGTTGTTCATCCCACTTAATTTGCTATTCTAATAATTTTTATTAGTAGTTTGTCTTTTCTGAAAATCGGTTTGTGATATCCACTTTTATGGAGTTGTTTTGTTATTGTTTTGTTTCTACATTATGGTGATTATTGTTGTTCTCAGTGTTATTAGAGAAACTTTTGGTTGAACTCATTATTTGATGTAATGAAATTATTTTTGATTTTGACGATTCGTGGTTTTTACTCTTACTTTGAAGAGTTTTCCACGTTAAAACTTGAGGTATCTTATTTACAATTTATAATCTCCTTTATTGTTATTATTAAATTGATTGTGGTTAATAATTTCTAAGTTTAGGTTTTACAAAAAATAATCAATTTAACAGTTTCTATTGTGCGCTCTAGTCCGAATTCATTTTTGTTAATGCAAATTAAATTATAATATTTTGGACATGCATGAGAATGCAAGAAGGATATATTGAGTATTGACAAATGCGACATAAAATATAAAATATTTACATATATGAATGCTAGATCGCCAAGTGAAACTACCTTTTTGGAAATAACTCGCGAATTAAACATGTATATGGCTTGGATTCTCTTTAAAAGTGAATTTTCTTGTAGAAAATGCAAAAATGAGAAATAACATACATTAAATTTGATTTTTTTTAAGATGATGAAACTATGAATAGTCACATTTATTTTGGTAATGTGAAATGTAAAATATGCATTAAAAAAAATGTATGAATGCTATGCGAATGTAATTTATTATATTTTTCTTAGATTAATCGCAGTTTTGATTTTTTATTTTTAAATTGTCAATTTTAATTTTCTCATTTTATCAATTTCTAAAATATACTCATTATTTTTCTTTACGCTAATGTGACATTTTTTAATTTAATAAATTACTGTCGTATCATGTAAAAATGTTATAATAAAATAATAGTTATTATATTTATTATTTAAATAAATATTATTAATGTTTTTATAAATACACTATTATTTTTAACTAATTCAAATACATTATCATTTCTCAAACACTTGCGGAGAGGGTTAAGTTGAACAAGATTAATGAACCGAATAGTCCGGATTGTGAGTGAGATGTTTATTGAATTAAAAAAAAAAAAAGTGATTCTTCTTTGCTCCTCTGTTGGGGTGATTGTTTACATGTGTTATGGTGGTCGTGCGACACTGAAGCAAAAAGTGATCTGCTCTTTTCTATCTCTTTTTTTATTTTGGGTAATTTTTATTTGTTTTAGATTTTATTTTACAGCAGAAATTTTTTGCATTGCAAATATGTAATATGTAAATTAATTACTAGTTAGTAGTGACGAGAAACTTTATGTTTCTTTGTATTTTTCTATCTATCTCTTGAATGGTTTTTTTCTTGTTTGTTTATTGGTTTTTTTTAGTGATTTTGACCGATTTTTTTACTTGTTTTTTATTGGGTTGGTCTATTTTTCTGCTTTTTGATTGCTATTTTCTGGTTTTTACTCGTAATTGTCTGATTTTTTATTAAATCAATAAATTTCACATCAGCATTAGAGAAAATAATGAGTTTAATTTTAAAAATTGGCAAAGATGTAATATGTAAATTAATTACTAGTTAGTAGTGACGAGAAACTTTATGTTTCTTTGTATTTTTCTATCTATCTCTTGAATGGTTTTTTTCTTGTTTGTTTATTGGTTTTTTTTAGTGATTTTGACCGATTTTTTTACTTGTTTTTTATTGGGTTGGTCTATTTTTCTGCTTTTTGATTGCTATTTTCTGGTTTTTACTCGTAATTGTCTGATTTTTTATTAAATCAATAAATTTCACATCAGCATTAGAGAAAATAATGAGTTTAATTTTAAAAATTGGCAAAATTAGAACATTAAAATTGCTGATTCAAAAGAGTGAAATTATTAAACCAACTGGTCCAAACTACGATTAAGTTTTTTTTTTTTTTTTGCCAAAGGAACATAACTATTTTTCATTTTTGTTTTGTTTTAAACAATAAATGTGGAAAAAGGATAAAAAAATAATATATGCATTAAGTGGAAAAATAGATTTGAAAGAAAATTAGTTCTATTTTTGTTTTACAATTTTCTACTAATAAAAATGAAAAAAAAATGTTGAAAAAAAATGAAAGACAAAAGAAACTCTAAAATTAATTTTAACGGAAAATTATATTTACCTTCTTGAGGTCACATTCAATGAAACTAATATCCTTGTAAGTTTTGAAAAAAATACACATCTCTACCATATTCACTAAAAAAAACTGCATTAAGCATACACACTTATATCTATTCATGTCATTAATCATATGATACAGTTTTTACTTTCTAAATGTACAACTGTAGTAAACTTAAATATTTTCTTGTGTATTTATATATGATCAAGTATATGGACCAAATTATTAATTTAAGTAATGGAAGTATTAGTGTTATTTAGTTATAGTTAATTTTTAAAAGATTTCTTTTGAGACGATTTTTCCATACTTAGTACATAAAGTATGCTGAAAACACCTTATAATTAATTTCACTATTCCATGTTATCGGCATTGTTATTCACGATCTTCTCGCCCCTCCCTTTGTAACAGTCCGACCCTCCAGCGATATCGACACTGTGTTAGCGAGTTTTTGCCATCCATGGGAATCGAATCTGGTACCTGGGGATAATTACCGTCGTCCGTCCTTTACCACTATCAGGTACCGCATGCGATACACATTAATCACAACAAAACAATCACAAGAAAATATAATGCTATGCATGAGCTTAGACTCTACTTCACAATGTGGTACCATTCTAACTCTAAAGTACTTGGTTAGGAGGTTTGATACTATGCCACCATCCCAGTGGACGGACAATTCAATTTGGCCATGTCCTCATAGATCCCCTCAACTCAACCCGAAACACATATACGCGACAATTGAGGTAAACGTGTGTTGCACGGTAGCTCCCGACATTTGGAGTGCTACCTCCAAGTCACCTAGGAATCCCCCATCTGAATACCTCCAAGGTCTAACAATCTCACCTTCAGGCTCAACAGTAGACCGCCACGATCAGACTCAATTCAGTTGTACTTCTCTAGAATCACTAGGCTTGTAAGACCCTATCTATATGGTGAAAAAATAATATTCACTTTACAAATTTCTAATATTGATTTTCTCTCCTCGTTGTCCTATGATATTTTATTAAGACCGTCATCTCAAACACAAATCGGAATCACAAATTTATTTCATCAACTATGGGTTACTTCAATATTCTCATAACAAATTTATAACATCACTATCATTAATCACACATCATCATCATCACATAAACTCATCACAAATTTATAACATCATTATCATCAATCATACCTCATCAAATAAACTTATCACAAATTTATAACATCACAATTATTAATCATTAATCATAGCGTTTGGGCACATGTTTCTAGCTTTTTAGTTTGATATTTTAAAAGCTCTTTATAGCTTAGAAGAATATTTTTAATTTGTTTCTAAACTTTTGGTCGAAATTGAATTATAATTTTACTATTTGCATTTTAATTTTATTATTTATATTTTGACTCTTGCTCTCTCTGTAGGCCATAACTTGAGCTCTGGATATCTGATTGGTGCATACGAGCAGACGTTGGAAAGCTAAATATCAGAGCTACAACTTTTGCCGAACTTTATTGTGCCTAAATTACGTATTTCTGAATCTGAACTTTTGTAATAATTTTAATTAGTGGATCACCTGTTTTTAAACTCTAATCCCTAAAGTCCAATAACGAGTACTATATATTAGCAGTTTTGTTTCTTTTCTACGACAAAAATATGAGGATTCGGATTGCTACAAAAAATAAAATGTTTTTATTTTATTTTCATGGAAGTCTAATTTTATAAGATTAATCCACGAGTTCAAAGTTTCATCAACACCTTGAGATTCAGGTTACACTGTCAATTTCGAATTCATGAATCTATTCTTGTTTATTATATTATATTGATATTTTGATTGCTTAAATTGAATTTCAATAGGATCGATTAAATTTATTTGATATAATTTGGTTTCGGTTTCTAATTTAATTATATTATAATTTTGCGATGCTTGATCGTTAATTGTAATATTTTGATGATTGCGATGCTTAATCCAATCAAAGAAATCAATTTCACATAAGGTTGATTACACTTATTTGATCAATTCTATAGTCAAATAAGAATAAAATATCGAATTAGAAATTAAACTCATTGATTGAATCTGTGATAGGTCTGAAACTCGAATAAGTGGATTAATCGTTTTCCTCATCTGTTAAATCAAAAATCTTAAAATCCCCTTTTTAATTTCAACTTTCAATTCGATTATTATTATTATATTAGAAGTCCTTGCGAAACGATTCGAGTTATTACCTCTATTTACATTTTATCAATTGTATTTGACCCGTGTGCGACAACGGATCAAATTGGCGTTGTTCCCGGGGACTCTGTGATAACAATATTAAATGATATTAACCCTGTTTTTAGGCGACTGTCTCGGATTGCTCCTAAATTTCGCTAGAAAATCAGAATTTTTTTAATACGACGCTCAAAATCCAAAATTCCTTCGTTTGGACCCTTTTTTCAATTTTATAGTGAAATAAGAATAGAATCACGAATTAAAAATTAAACTCATTGATTGAATCTGTGATAGGTCTAAAACTCGAATAAGTGGATTAATCGTTTTGCTCATATGTTACATCAAAAATCTAAAAATCCCCTTTTTAATTTCAACTTTCAATTCGGTTATTATAATTATATAAGAAGTCCTTACAAAATGATTCGAGTTATTACCTCTATTTACATTTTGTCAATTGTATTTGACTCGTGTGCGACAACGGATCAAATTGGCGCTGTTGTCGGGGACTCTCTGATAACAATATTAAATGATATTAACCCTGTTTTTAGGCGACTATCTCAGATTGCTCCGAAATTTCGCTAGAAAATCAGAATTTTTTTAATACGACGCTCAAAATTCTGAATTCCTTCGTTTGGACCCTTTTCTCAATTTGTTGAATTTTTCATATTCTCCAAAAATTCCAAAAAAAATTGCGCTTCCTTTATTAGATTTTTAGAAATTTTTGGTGGTATTTTTATTTTTTTTTTGGATTTTATTTGATAGGATTTTCAATTTTTCACTTCAGTTTTAGCAATAAGGAAATTGTTGGAATTTTCAGAATTGTGATTTTGCATTGCATTGTTATGATGATGCATGACTAGGGCTAGTTCCGTAAATCTACATTCTCTTGAACCTAAAATAGATAGGACATTTCATTTATGTCGTAGACTTAATAGAGCTGCTAGTATTAACGAGTCAGAGTTAGATACTGAAATTGACAACTTGCTGAAAAATATGGCTGATGCAAACAATAGAACCTTAAGACAACTTGCTGCACCTAGTGCCAATTATAATGCATTGTGCACCACATGTCCTGAAGTTACTGTACCATTTGAACTTAAATCTGGTTTAATACACTTGCTTCCAAAGTTTACTGGTCTTGAATGTGAAGATCCCCACAACCACTTGAAGGAATTCCATGTTGTGTGTTCTAAAATGAAGCCTCAAAAAGTCACAGAAGACCACATTAAGCTGAGAGCCTTCCCATTTTCACTCCAAGATGCTGCCAAGGACTGGTTATACTACCTTGAACCAGGCTCTGTTACAAGTTGGAATGATCTCAAGATGTTGTTTCTAGAAAAATTCTTCCCTGCCTCAAGAGCTGCTTCAATCAGAGAAGAAATATGTGGCATCAGGAAGATTGACAGCGAATCATTACATGAGTATTGGAGAGATTCAAGAAATTAGTCTCTAGTTGTCCTCATCACCAGATTTCTAAACAATTGCTCATCCAATATTTTTATGAAGGCTTGCTACCTATGAATAGAAGCATTTTGGATGTTGCTAGTGGGGGAGCACTTGTCGATAAGACCCCAGAAGCGGCAAAGGCTTTGATTGAGAACATGTCCATTAATTCTCAACAGTTTACAACTAGAAGAAATTCAACAGTGCTGACAAGGGGTGTGAATGAAATTCAAGCTTCTTCCCACAAGAATTTAGAAGGCAGACTTGATGAGCTTACATCTTTAGTAAAAAAATTGGTAATAGGCAAAACCCAAGCAGTGTTTTGTGGTATTTGCACTTCTCTAGAGCATCCTTTAGATTTATGTCCTACATTGCAAGAAGATCCAATTGTTGATGCTCCTCAAGCATATGCAACAAATATATACAATCCACAAGCCAACTATGATATGTCATCTAACAGGTACAATCCAGGTTGGAGAAACCAACCCAACCTGAGATGGGGGAATTCATCTGCACAACAACAACCTTGGCAGCAGCAGCAACAACAAAATATCCCTCAACAACAAAACAATGCACCTTCATTAGAGAACCTCGTTAAGCACATGACTATCCAGAATCTCCAATTTCAACAAAGAACATATTCCACCATTCAAAATTTGGAAACAAAGATTGGTCAGCTAGCCACTTCAACTAATCAATTTCAGACTCAGGGGTCAAACCAATTTCCTGCACAGTCAGTAGTAAATCCAAATGCTCCCAATGTTAGTGCAATTACATTGAGGTATGGGAAAGCTGTTGAAATACCAAAGGTGCCTGAAACTGCAGTGAAAAATAACAAGGTTGCTAAGGACACTTTGATACCTGAAAATGTTGATGTTGAGCAAAATATACAACTTCCTTTTCCTCAAAGGGTACTGAAGACTAAAAAAATGGACGAGGCAGATAGAGACAACAAGATCCTGGATACATTTATGAAGGTGGAAGTGAATATTCCCCTCCCATAAGCAGTTAATCAGATTCCAAGATATGCAAAATTTCTAAAGGATTTGTGCACACACAAGTGAAGGTTAAAAGGTAATGAAAGAGTAAACGTGGGGAAAAATGTTTCAGCCCTCATTCAGCTCATGCCTTAAAAATGAAAGGTCAAGTAACTTTTTCCATTCCATGTACCATAGGCAATAGTGAATTTGAAAATGCGATGTTAGATTTAGGAGCTTCCATTAATGTTATGCCTACATCTATTTTTAACTCTCTCGTTCATGGACCTTTACAGAGTACATGTGTTACCATTCAATTGGCGAACATGAGCAATGCTCGTCCTGCTGGACTTGTGGAGGATGTACTTGTTCGAGTTAATGAATTGATATTTCCTGTATACTTTTACATTGTGGACATGGAATAAGAGAATAAGTCCAACAGGGCGCCTATCATCTTAGGAAGACTCTTCTTGAAAACTGCTAGAACAAAAAGGGATGTGCATCCTGGAACTCTATCCATGGAATTTGGTGATAACATTGTAAAATTTAACATCTTTGATGCTATGAAACATCCCATGGAAGAGCATTCTATTATTCAAATTGAATTGCTTGTTGAATTGGTGGATGACACTTACCCTGATATGTTTGATACTGATTTTCCTTCATTGTCTAGTTTTGATGATACTTATACTTGTGAATTATGTACAGATAATCAATTGTGCTATGTGTGTGCAGAGATCGAAGTTGCCTTACAGGTTGATCATTGTGCTAATATTGATATTTCTACTAACAAAATTGATTTTGCAGACTTAGCTTCGGCCACTGGTGTTATTCCCTCCATTGAACAACCACCGACTATACAGCTTTACCTGTAACACCCCGTTTTTCAAAGCGAGGGTGTATTTTTTTTTTCAAAAGAAATTAAAATAAAACAGAGAAATAAATAAAGTAACACCTTTGGATAAATATTTAAGCCGTAACACAACGACAAATAAGTCAACAGAATTTACAAGCAGCGGAAAAATTCTCAATCCATGAATTCAAAATATTTACATAACAAAAGTAGTATAGTCTTCCAGTTTAAAAATAAACGCAACCCAAAAGAAAGACATCCATTCCCTCTGTGTCAACCTAGTCTGATCATTTTACAAAACAACTTAAACACCCTGAGTGATCTCCACGCGCCCCGTGAGATCCTCCTAACGTAGCTGCAGTCAAGCGTTCCCATCTCCATTTCCGTCCGTAGGGTACGAACCGGTAGGATCGTCCTAACTCTCATCTGAGGGCAAAACCCAGATTTCCACAATAATTGTAAAGGGTCACCAACCGAAAATAACAGTTAACACATAACATTTAAGTTTTTAAATGCTCAAAATAACTTTTCAACTAAGCATGCACCTTAACAGGATTTTCCATATGCGAAAAGTTCATACAATGCTTGCCAATTAAAAATGAAATCAAAATAAAGTTCTCAATCCCTTAAGTAATACATAACTAATCAAGACATCGATAAATCAATGAGCAATCTGTTATGTAACTCAAAATAAGAATTTCTACTAAGCCAATCGATTGGGCAATCGATTTCCTGAAGGTTTTTAGTGAAATTTGAATTCTGGGCTTAATTCAATCGATTGGGCAATCAATTGACAGCATATCTCAGCCCCTGACTTAAATTCAATCGATTGGGCAATCGATTGGGCAATCAATTGACAGCATATCTCAGCCCCTGACTTAATGCCAATCGATTTCCAAATCGATTTTTGCTGAATTCCTGCATGGCCAAATCGATTTCCAAATCGATTTTCTTAATTGGTTTTGAAAAACATATTATAAAATCGATTGGCAAATCGATTATGTCACATTAGGGAAGTCCCTGTAACTCATCCAATCGATTGGGAAATCGATTTCCCTGCATATTCTTCCAAAAACACATAAACTAACTCAATATCATTCATACACAATTCCACATCTTAACACTTAGCAATGATAACGCAATCGCTACAACATCATGAGTTTCGAAATAGTATTGCAATCAAACATGCTATCACCAAATTCCAAAACATAACACTTAACACTTATAACACAATTACTACAACATCATGGGTTTCGAAATGGTATTGCAATCAAACATGTTATCACCAAATTCCAAAACATAACACTTAACACTTATAACACAATTACTACAACATCATGGGTTTCAAAATGGTATTGCAATCAAACATGTTATCACCAAATTCCAAAACATACACTTAACACTTATAACACAATACTACAACATCATGGGTTTCGAAATGGTATTGCAATCAAACATGTTATCACCAAATTCCAAAACATAACACTTAACACTTATAACACAATTACTACAACATCATGGGTTTCGAAATGGTATTGCAATCAAACATGTTATCACCAAATTCCAAAACATACACTTAACACTTATAACACAATACTACACAAACAAAATGAACCAACAATTCACAATTTAACAGGGTGTAGTCTCTCACGGACAAACACATGTGCAGTCTCTCACGGACAAACACAATTCACCAAGAAACGTAAGTCGTAAACGTACCACCTATCACGGGTCAGTACTGTTTACCGAGGTGCCACCTATCACGGGCCAGCACAACTTACCCAACGTAAATCGTAAACGTACTGCCTATCACGGGCCCGTACCGTTTACCAAGGTACCACCTATCACGGGTCTGCACGATTTACCAAAACATACAAAAGAAAACGAGACATTAAGAGACTCCCCATCCTTAATTCTCATCTAACTAAAACCAGGGCGTAGTCTCTCACGGACAAACACCTGTGCAGTCTCTCACGGACA